>NC_056629.2:1640000-1820000 GCF_002870075.4 Lactuca sativa
GCATATCATAAAACATGTATGGCTATTTTGGGAAAACTTACTTTAGCTCGATCGATTCCATGCACCACACCTCTTTTTTTATTAAAAAACTCTTTTATAAATATTTCCTTTTGAAAAATCTATCGAACCCTTAATTTGAGTTCAGACACACCGAGAGTATTCATGAATCCCTCAAACCAAGGCTCTGATACCAACTTGTAACGTCCCAAAGAAATAAGGCCAAAAATTTCAACTTTTAGAATTATAAAAACCATCTTTCAAAACATGTTCATAAAACCATAATAGAATATGTTGGATTAGTGTCTAAGTCCATAACTATATTTGGTATATACTTACCCGGTTGTAGCATGGTCCTTTTGGGTTGCCTTCACCAAAGAAACTTGACAGGATGATTTATGGAGGGAGAGGATATTATGGTTTATTAATATATTATAAGAATAATATATTATAAGAAAAATCATATTGTTTAATTAATATTGGTCAAGAATTAATTAAGAATTAATTATGTTGCTAAAGAGATTAATTAAATAAAGGGGAATGGTATTACCAATTATAAGATAACTGGATTTGGGCAATAGATCCTTATGGATTTATGGGGGGGCGAATTTAGGTTGGAATCCCACCTTGAAATCGTCTGATGGCCATATTCCATAAGGTTCTTGGGGCTGCTTAGGGCCTAAGCTCTCCAATTAGGGTTTTGACCGAAACACTAGCAGCACACCTATATAAAGGACCCTAGGGCTTCAGATTTCGGCTACCCTAAGAAACCCGAGAGTTCTAAGAGACAAAATTGTGCCTCCATTCCGTCTCTTCGAGATCATCTTCTTGCATTGGTGTTTGTAAGCTATTAGAGGTATTACAATTGTGATACTAAGTTCTTGAAGTTAAAGATTCTTTCTACTATCAAAAGGTAATCATCTAAACTTGTATTAGTTGGAGATTTTGATTTTACAGTATGCTAGATTGGGGTTTACAAGTTTTGGATAAATTTTCAAGTACAATAGTGAAACCTAGATCCAAAGCTTTAGGGTTTCGCATGTGCACATAGGAATGTGCTTTTGCTCAAAACCCATCAATGGTATCATAGCCTTGCTTGGTTTCTATTGTATTTTGATGCATTTTGTGTTTATTCATTGCTTAAAATCGCTTTTCTTGCCTTCTGACTGACAGACTCGTCAAGTCCCAAAATGAACTCGACGAGTTCTGTTAGGGACTCGACGAGTCGGGGTGTCAGACAAAGGGATTTTCAAAATTTTGGCTTATTTTGACTTGGGATAGTTACCAAAATTGTTTTTAATTAATAATATCCAATTTTATTGATTCCATGTGCCTTCATTCCCTCTCTTCTAGATCATCTTCTTGCCTTGGTGTTTGTAAGCCATTAGAGGTATTACAATTGTGATACTAAGCTCATGAAGTTAAAGATTTTTCTACTATGAAAAGGTAATCATCTAAACTTGTATTAGTTGTAGGTTTTGATTTTATAGTATGCTAGGTTAGGGTTTACAAGATTTGGATAAATTTTCATGTACAATAGACAAACCTATATCCAAAGCTTTAAGGTTTTGCATGTGCACATAAGAATGTTCTTTTGCTCAAAACCCATCAATGGTATCAGAGCCTTGCTTGGTTTCTATTGTATTTGATGCATTGTGTGTTTATTCATCGCTTAAAAACATTTTTCCTGCATTCTACTTGATAGACTCGTCGAGTCCCAAAATCAACTCGGCGAGTCCTGTTAGGGACTCGGTGAGTTGGGGTGTAAGACAAAGGGATTATCAGGATATTGGCAACTTAATCACAGAATCCATCTTTTAAGTGAATCGGCATTCACTTACCTTCAAATTATTTGCAATTTAAATCACGGAATCCATCTTTTAAGTTGTGAATAATGTTGTTGGATCCTAGCCCTAATTTCTCATTTGGGTGTTTTATTGGGGATTCTTGTTTAATCAAACTTAATCTCTTTTCCTTTTTAGATGTTGAACTCAAACAACGCTTAAGGGTCGAACTCTTCCGGCTCATTCTCACTCATTAATTTGTAAGGGAGGGGGATCTTTGATGGGACCAATTTTAATGATTGGATCCACAACATCCAAATTGTTACCCGCTATGAGGAAAAGGAGTATGTGTCACACCCCCAAACCAGAATGGCGGAAACATTCGAGGGTGGATGACTTCACGTCGTATCATAACAATTGAATATTTGTAAAGAAACTACACATCCATCATATATATAATTAAAACGTGTATTGTTGCGTTATACAATTTCAAAAGAATATTACAATATGATGATATGAATGTAATAATAAACGTCTTTAGCGTTCCTTCTTCAAAAGCTGATGGTTACCTGTATTACTAGTTCCCTGAGAAATACAAGTGGTTTTGAAAAAGTGTCAACAATTAAGTTGGTGAGTTCATGAGTGTTTTGAGTTGAAAAGTATATCCTTTTTGGTAGCAAATCGGTAAATGAGGTTTTCAGAAATCCAATATTTTCTATAAATGATTCGAAAAGTTTCCAGAGTTGGAATGTGTTAGTATCTATCGTACTTGAATGATAAAGATAACTTTGTATGAAAATAATGTAGAAAACTGTAATGCATATATGAATCTCGTAAATCACGCTAGTTTTATACTTTTTATGTGAGGTTTATAACCATGCTATTGACACTGATGGTCTGTAACAACATTCTTCAAGTGTTGTAGTGTTATGACATTTGTCACCCCAGACCTGCCGGTCTAACTATAGCTAATAGTTTAGGTGCGGGGTTGTCAATGCCGTATAGATCTATACACAAGTATCATGCTCTCCCTCCAAGAGATTATGGTATACAATACAGGACTTGAAATGCATACTTAAATGTACGTTGAAGTTTGAATATCTCATATTGCTTAGTATAGATAGATTTATAATAAGAATGACTTTACTTCTTTTGAAAGTATTTTGTTTTTCAAGATGTAAATGTAAAATGTACAATTGACTCGTTAACTATACCCATTATAGTTTTTCAGAAAGTATGTTCCATTTGGTGAAAATAAATTGGTGATATAATAGCCCTTTATACATAAAGATGTTTGTATCGATATTCAAAGATAGATATTATATTTAAAATGATACTTTGACTTGTAATGTACTTGTATTTCCCCTAAAACATGAAAAGAATTGAAAAGTAGGGGTATGAACTCACTCGTTTGGTTTGAAGAGAGAGAGGCTAGAGTTGACCAGAATTTCGACCGCAGAAAGTTGCGTCTTCGGGCTCTTCGGGGATCTCGGTAGCGTAGATCTTTCGTCGGGGGCTCGAGTGTGGAAACCGAGGGCGTCGGGATGATCTCTGCAGCTTAGAAGTATGGGAGAGTGACTGAGAGTTTGAGAAGGTGTGCAAAAACCCGAGGCTCAAACTTTCTATTTATAGGGTTGGAGGATGGCGTACGCGGGGCGTACCTCCGGAGTACGCTGGGCGTACGCAGTACGCGGGGCGTAAAAATGTGTCACGGCTTACGACTCCGGTCTAGCTAAGCGTAGAGTTGCAGCCAATGGGACTCGACTCTAGGTCTAGTACGCGGGGCGTACTCCAATATTACGTTGGGCGTAATCCCGGCTTCCGTCTTCTAAATTCCGTAACTTTCGCGTACGGGCTCCGTTTTTCGCGTTCTTTATATCCACGCGTAGGTGAGATTATGCTCTACAACTTTCATTTAGACTCCGTCGGCTAGTTTTGACTTTATTTTTAATGATATAATTTTAATAGGACGGGACTCCTAAATCCGTTAAAAATTCATAGTTTCTTTATTCGACGTCGTTCTTCGTTTGTCTTTTTATCATTTTACTCCTATTGTGGAGATCTTCAACTCTCATTTAGGTTGCGTTAGCTAAATAACACTCGATCTTTAATTCGAGTTTTTAGCCCTCTACTACTGTTACGAAACTTAGGAAATTCGTAACTTCTTCATGCGAAGTCCAATTTGGGCGATCTTTTTATGCACGCTTACCATTTAACGAAATCTACGACTTTTGTTTAGATACTTAAGGCTGAAATGCATTTTATTGAGATTTCACTTTTTACGTTAAATAGCGTTTTAACGGTGTGTCGTAAATATATGAGTGGTTATAATTTCTTCAATATAACCCGATTTTGAGCGTTCTCTATGTTTTTGGAAACCTTGGCACGATATCTAGTATGTGATGCATCCCAACTTAGATATTTTAAACGCTTTTATTTTTTAGGTTAATTTCGTTGTATTTGACTTTTGAGCGTTACATTGCTTTTGGAAAATATAGGGTTGTCACATCATCCCCCTGTTAAGGGAATTTCGTCCCGGAATTTAATCTAAGATAGAGTTTACAGGTTAGGAAAAAGATGCGGGTACTTTTGTTTCATCTGATCCTCGCATTCCCAGGTGTATTCAGGTCCTCGCTTGGCGTTCCAACGGACCTTTACAATAGGTATGCGGCTTTGTTTAGTCCTTTTTATTTCCCGATCCATGATCTCTACTAGTTCTTCTATGAATTGGAGATTTTCATTTATTGTAATTTCGTCTAGAGGGATAACAAGGGTCTCATCGGATAAGCACTTCTTTAGGTTTGATACGTGAAAGGTAGGGTGTACGTTGTGGAGCTCCTGAGGTAATCTTAGTTTGTAAGCCACTGGACCGATCCTAGCAAGGATCTCGAATGGTCCGATGTACCTTGGGTTCAGTTTCCCACATTTTCCGAAGCGTATTAATCCTTTCCAAGGAGAGACTTTTAGTAGGACACGGTCTCCAACTTGGAATTCCAAGGGTTTTCGTCTCTTATCGGCGTAACTCTTTTGTCTATCCCTTGATGCTTTTAGACGTTCTCGGATTTGAACAATCTTCTCCGTAGTTTCCCTTATGATTTCTGGTCCCGTGAGCATGTTGTTTGTTGCTTGTCCTTTTGCTAGTTGTGTGTCCCCCACTTCGGCCCAATACAGAGGCGACCTGCATTTGCGGCCATAGAGAGCTTCGAACGGGGCAGCTTTGATACTGGTGTGGTAGCTATTGTTGTACGAGAATTCGACCAAGGGTAGATGTGTGTCCCATGCCTTGCCAAAATCGATTATGCAAGCTCTCAGCATATCTTCTAGGGTTTGTATGGTTCTCTCGCTCTGGCCGTCGGTTTGTGGGTGATAAGCGGTACTCATGTCTAGTCTTGTCCCCAAAGCTTTTTGTAGCGACTGCCAAAACCTTGAGGTGAATCTACTATCTCGGTCCGAGATAATGGATACGGGCACACCATGCAGTCGTACAATTTCTCTGAGGTATGTCCTTGTTAACTTCTCCAATTTATCCGTCTCTTTGATCGGTAGGAAATGTGTTGATTTAGTTAACCTGTCGACAATTTCCCAAATGGTGTCGAGTCCGCTTGCCGTTTTGGGTAATTTGGTTATGAAATCCATGGTTATCCGCTCCCACTTCCATTCGGGTATTTCTGTTTGTTGTAATAAACCCGAAGGCTTTTGGTATTCCACCTTGACTTTGGCACATGTCAGGCATTTGCTCACGTAGGTAGCAATTTCGGCTTTCATGTTCGGCCACCAGTACAACTTCTTGAGGTCGAGATACATCTTATCGGAGCCGGGATGTATGGAGTATCGTGTCTTATGGGCTTCGTCCATGACGATTTATCTGAATCCACCAAACTTCGGTGTCCAGATTCGATCCATGAAATAACGAACTCCGTCGCTCTTGGTCTCAAGGTTCTTATCCATTCCCCTTAGGGCTTCTCTTGTCACATTTTTGGATTTCAAGGCTTCTATTTGAGCTTCCTTGATTTGCGTGGACAGGTGTGAATGGATCGTCATAGTAAGGGACTTCACTCAGCAGCCCAAGTATTCCTTCCAGCTGAGTGCACCAGCCACTACATTAGCCTTCCCGGGGTGATATCGAATTTCGCATTCGTAATCACTTAGTAGTTGTACCCATCGTCTCTGTCTCATATTGAGTTCCTTCTGGTTGAGGATATGTTGGAGGGTTTTATGATCGGTGAAAATTGTACATTTTGTGCCGTAGAGGTAGTGCCTCCATATCTTCAGGGCAAAGACGACTACTCCTAGTTCAAGATCGTGCATTGTGTAGTTCACCTCGTGCGTCTTTAGTTGCCTTGACGCGTAGGCGATGACCTTCCCCCGTTGCATCAGGACACATCCAAGTCCTTGGTTTGATGCATCGCAATAGACTACGCAGTCCTCCGTTCCTTCTGGCAAGGTTAGGATGGGTGCACTACATAAAGCTCGCTTTAGTGTCTGAAACGCGCTGTCTTGTTTTTCTCCCCAGTCAAAGGTCACATTCTTCTGAGTTAGGGTGGTAAGTGGCTTGGCAATCTTCGAAAAGTTCTATATGAATCTTCGGTAATACCCGGCAAGTCCCAAAAATTGCCGGATTTCCGTAGGGGTACTTGGAGTAGTCCAACTCTCTATTGCGTTTATCTTGGAAGGGTCCATGTGTATTCCTTCTTTGCTTACAAAGTGTCCTAGGAAATCTACTTCCCGAATCCAAAACTCGCATTTTGAAAATTTCGCGTATAGCTTCTCTGCCCTCAATGTTTCCAAGACTTGGCGGAGATGTTGGCTGTGTTCTTCCCGGCTTCTTGAATAGATGAGTATATCATCTATGAACATGATCACGAATTTATCCAGGAAGGGACGACATACTCCGTTCATCAAGTCCATGAACACTGCAGGAGCATTCGTCAATCCGAAGGGCATTACTACAAACTCGTAGTGACCATAACGTGTTCGGAAAGCTGTTTTGGGGATGTCTCCTTCCAATACTCGCAGTTGGTGATGACCAGATCTTAGATCGATCTTTGAGAAGTAGCTTGCTCCCTATAGTTGGTCGAATAGATCGTCAATGAGCGGTAAGGGATATCGGTTCTTGACCGTGAGTTTGTTTAGTTCCCTATAATCGATGCACATGCGAAAGGATCCGTCCTTCTTTTTCACGAATAGGACTGGTGCTCCCCATGGTGAGAAGCTCGGCTTGATGAAGCCCTTGCTCAGCAGCTCGTTTAATTGACTGGACAGTTCCTGCATCTCGGCTGGGGCTAAACGGTAAGGCGACTTTGCTACTGGAGTAGCTCCGGGGATTAAGTCGATTCTGAACTCGACTTGACGTTCCAGTGGGATTCCTGGAAGATCTTCTGGGAAGATGTCTGGGAAATTGCGGACTTCCGGAATGTCTTTAATGTTTTTCGATTCTCGTTTCTTGTCTACTACGTGGGCTAGAAAGGCATGATATTCTTTGCGAAGATATTTTTGTGCTTTAATATAGGAAATGATTTGTAAATTTGAACTAGGTTTGTCACCATAAATGACAAGAGTTTTGTCGTTTGGCAGATTTAGGCGAACGGCCCTTTCGTGACAAAGTATATCGGCATGGTGAAGGCTCAACTAGTCCATACCGATGATGACATCGAAACTTCTTATGGAAATGGGCATAAGATTGACTCGAAACAAGTGCTCGTTTAAATTTAGTGTGCATCCAACGTAAAAGTTGCTTGCGTTTTCTGTTTTACCATTTTCCATTTCTACAGTGAATATTTTATTGAGTGGTTGGGGTTTTTGACTAAGTAGGTGTTCGAATTTATGACTCACAAAACTTCTCTCCGCACCGCAGTCAAAGAGTATGCATGCATAAATGTTGTCGAGTAGAAACGTACCCGTAACCACCGTGGGGTCTGCTATTGCTTCATTCTGCCCTATTGCCAGCAGTCTCCCCACACCGCCAACATTCCTTTCCTTGGGACAATTCCTCTTGAAGTGTCCAGTTTCTCCGCACCCATAACACGCCTGGCTTACTCCAGTACAAGGAACTTGAGTGATTGGTCGTGCCGGTGCTTTACAGAAACGGGCTGTGTGCCCTTTCTTGTCACAGTTCTTGCAGTGCATCTCGCAGCAAATACCGTTGTGATGGTAGTTACACTTGCTGCACTTGGGCAGATTCCCAGCATATTTTTTTGTTGGTGCAGGGGTAGCAGAGGTTGTAGGGGTTGCAGTGGGAGTAGTAGCGGCATGGACCACCACCATTTGTTTCTTTGAAGGTTCTTGTGAGGTTTGATCCTTCCTCTTATTCCAGAACTTCTTCTTGCTATTGTTGTTGGTACTGTTGTTATGGTTGCTGCTTCCTTTGGTTGGTTCGACGACTACGTTTGCGACATTCTGACAGACACCGTGGTCGACGAGGGATTGTGCCAGCTCTTTGGCGCTTTCGAACGTCGTGGGTTTGGAGGCTAACACACTTCCTCGAAGTTGGGGTGATAGTCCCCAGATATACCTTTCGACCTTCTGGCCTTCCAAGGTCATCATTCCTGGGCAAAGTATCGTCAAGTCACTGAATCTGTTGGTATAGCCTGTAATGTCCGAACCTACCATCTTAAGGTCCCACAGTTCCTGCTCGAGCTTTTGGATCTCGCCTCGGGGGTAGAACTCTCATAGAAGCATTCTTTTCAGGTTTTCCCAACCCATGGAGTTTTCCACCGGTAGGGATAGGGCCTTGACGTGGCCGTTCCACCACGTTAGGGCTCGCTCGGAGAAAGTATAAGCAGCGAATTTCACCTTGCTTCCTTCGGGGCACGCACAAATTTCAAACACAACTTCCATTTTCTCTATCCATTGGGATAGAGACATTACTCCTCCAGTTCCACTGAGGGAAATAGGTTTGCTATTGGTGAAGTCTTTATAAGTACATTCCCCTGAACGGACCTGGTTTAGGCCATTCATAGAGCTGTTTGTTCCTCCGCCTGACCCATTGTTACTGATTTGTGCCATTGCTGCGGTTACAGCAGTTTGGAACATAACGGCATCCATAGTTGGAGGAGGTGGTGGAGGCGGTGTTGAGTTTTTGCGTGTAGATCTGCGAGGAGGCATGTTCTGGTAGAGAAAATAAGAATGAATTCTATAAGTTTCTAATGTTTTGACAATCGTGTGTTAGTTGTGTCTTGTAATTTGTTTTGACTTTAGTTTATGGTTTCAAGGTAAGTATAGTAATTTTAGTTAAACCCATAAGTTTCCGAGAGGTATTATAAAGAAGTACTTCATATTTATATATATATTGGTCACACCTGAGGTGTGTTACATCACGTTTCTTGTTTGGGAAAATTTGACCTACCTAGAGGTCACTGATTACAGATACAAAAAGAAAATAAGGAAAAACTTTTATCCGAAGTCCTATTTTTATAACAAAATTGTTGGGGTTTGAGCAAGCTTCTACTTGCGGCGTGTTGTACGTTTTGAGCTGGATTCAGCATCCGACTGTTTGACTCCCATCAGGCGCCTTTCAAGATCTGCTTGTTGTTCTTTCATCTCTTTTATTTCTGCCAGTGCTGTTATCATTTGAAATTTGAAGCGTCCCCGTGTAGATTTGGGTATTCTCATGTAGTCCTTCAAGACGACGGATGTCTGCGGCGTTACCCTGAGTAGCAGCATTGACCTCACAAACTTTGGCTGCTTGCATGTCTGCATGGTAGTTCTGGGTAGCTATGGTGCCCACAATAACAGGAAGTGCTCGATCAGCTGAGCCTCCCCCACTGACATTGTAAAAATCTCGACACATGCCGAATGGAGGGCGTACACCTAGTTGGCGGCTCCAGTAGTAGAGATGGCTTCCCCAGATGGGGATGGGTCCTGGCTGGTATGGTCTGACTTCGGGAGGATGAGGAGCGGGAGGGTCGATTACTTCCGACTCGGAGTCTGTTCCTCTAGAAACTTCCACGATCTCCTCGTCGACTTCGAATTCTTCTCCGACTTCGATTTCGAATTCTTCTTCGACTCCCTCCTCGAACTCTTCTTCGACCTCTTCTTCGATTTCCTCTGGGTCTTCCTCCAGGTCTTCTTCTATCCACCCGCCTCTGCCTTGGTTTGGGTTGTAGGGATCTCCGGGTAAATGGAATCCAGCCATTTGTCTGTACTAGGATAGAGGTATGAGAATTTTATAAGGAAATTTCTATTTAACGACATCCTATGTTTAACTATATCCTTACGGAGCGCAAGTTTTTCATTGTACAATTATTTATGCAATACTCCTATAGTATTTCAAATTAGCGAATCTAGAATAATTTGTATTTGGTAAGTTTTTGGCTTGTTGTCCACTACGACCATTCCTCGACGTACGTTGGTCAAACCTTGGATAAATATAGTTGATCAGGCTATATTTATTCTCGATTTGATTACATACCTCGAGGCCCAATCATAGTGTCGCAACTTGCCTTAATACTTTATTAGAAAAATTGTCATGACACGAGACTGATGCATGCGAGTAAAATGTATATTGTTTATGAAAACATTTTGTCAGAGGGTTTTTGGTCCCTTTTGCATTTATAGATTGTATATCATATGTGGTTGATATACTTAGTTCACTATAAACAATGCTCTGATACCAATCTGTCACACCCCCAAACCAGAATGGCGGAAACATTCGAGGGTGGATGACTTCACGTCGTATCATAACAATTGAATATTTGTAAAGAAAGTACACATCCATCATATATATAATAAAAACGTGTATTGTTGCGTTATACAATTTCAAAAGAATATTACAATATGATGATATGAATGTAATAATAAACGTCTTTAGCGTTCCTTCTTCAAAAGCTGATGGTTACCTGTATTACTGGTTCCCTGAGAAATACAAGTGGTTTTGAAAAAGTGTCAACAATTAAGTTGGTGAGTTCATGAGTGTTTTGAGTTGAAAAGTATATCCTTTTTGGTAGCAAATCGGTAAATGAGGTTTTCAGAAATCCAATATTTTCTATAAATGATTCGAAAAGTTTCCAGAGTTGGAATGTGTTAGTATCTATCGTACTTGAATGATAAAGATAACTTTGTATGAAAATAATGTAGAAAACTGTAATGCATATATGAATCTCGTAAATCACGCTAGTTTTATACTTTTTATGTGAGGTTTATAACCATGCTATTGACATTGACGGCCTGTAACAACATTCTTCAGGTGTTGTAGTGTTATGACATTTGTCACCCCAGACCTGCCGGTCTAACTATAGCTAATAGTTTAGGTGCGGGGTTGTCAATGCCGTATAGATCTATACACAAGTATCATGCTCTCCCTCCAAGAGATTATGGTATACAATACAGGACTTGAAATGCATACTTAAATGTACGTTGAAGTTTGAATATCTCATATTGCTTAGTATAGATAGATTTATAATAAGAATGACTTTACTTCTTTTGAAAGTATTTTGTTTTTCAAGATGTAAATGTAAAATGTATGATTGACTCGTTAACTATACCCATTATAGTTTTTCAGAAAGTATGTTCCATTTGGTGAAAATAACTTGGTGATATAATAGCCCTTTATACATAAAGATGTTTGTATCGATATTCAAAGATAGATATTATATTTAAAATGATACTTTGACTTGTAATGTACTTGTATTTCCCCCCCTAAAACATGAAAAGAATTGAAAAGTAGGGGTATGATCTCACTCGTTTGGTTTGAAGAGAGAGAGAGAGAGGCTAGAGTTGAGCAGAATTTCGACCGCAGAAAGTTGCATCTTCGGGCTCTTCAGGGATCTCGGTAGCGTAGATCTTTTATCGGGGGCTCGAGTGCGGAAACCGAGGGCGTCAGGATGATCTCTGGAGCTTAGAAGTATGGGAGAGTGACTGAGAGTTTGAGAAGGTGTGCAAAAACCCGAGGCTCAAACCTTCTATTTATAGGGCTGGAGGATGGTGTACGCGGGGCGTACCTCTGGAGTACACCGAGCGTACTTTGGTTACGCGGGGCGTAGAAATGCGTCACGGCTTACGACTCCAGTCTAGCTAAGCGTAGAGTTGCAGCCGATGGGACTCGACTCTGGGTCTAGTACGCGGGGCGTACTCCAATATTACGCTGGGCGTAATCCCGGCTTCCGTCTTCTAAATTCCGTAACTTTCGCGTACGGGCTCTGTTTTGCGCGTTCTTTATATCCACGCGTAGGTGAGATTATGCTCTACAACTTTCATTTAGACTCCGTCGGCTAGTTTTGATTTTATTTTTAATGATATAATTTTAATAGGCCGGGACTCCTAAAGTCCGTTAAAAATTCATAGTTTCTTTATTCGACGTCGGTCTTCGTTCGCCTTTTTATCATTTTACTCCTATTGTGGAGATCTTTAAATCTCATTTAGGTTGCGTTAGCTAAATAACACTCGATCTTTAATTCGAGTTTTTAGTCCTCTACTACTGTTACGAAACATAGGAAATTCGTAACTTCTTCATACGAAGTCCAATTTGGGCAATCTTTTTATGCACGCTTACCATTTAACGAAATCTACGACTTTTGTTTAGATACTTAAGGCTGAAATGCATTTTATTTAGATTTCACTTTTTACGTTAAATAACGTTTTAACGGTGTGTCGTAAATATATGAGTGGTTATAATTTCTTCAATATAACCCGGTTTTGAGTGTTCTCTATGTTTTTGGAAACCTTGGCATGATATCTAGTATGTGATGCATCCCAACTTAGATATTTTAAACGCTTTTATTTTTTAGGTTAATTTCGTTGTATTTGACTTTTGAGCGTTACACTGCTTTTGGAAAATATAGGGTTGTCACAGTCTGCCCTCGACAAGGAGCTGAAGGAGATAAATGTCAACAATGCTACTCCCGAGGAAATTGCTGTTTTTGAAGCCCACGAGCGAGATGCTACGAAAGTCCATTGCATAATGCTCGCTACAATGACTACAGAACTCCAAAAGTCCTACGAGGACTTCTACCCCTATGAAATGCACTAGGATTTACTAGAAATGTACCACCAAAGTGCCAGACAGGAAAGGTACGAGATCAGCACTTCAATGATCATGACGAATATGAGAGACGCAGAGTCTGTCACTGCTCATCTGCAAAAAATGCAGAGGTACGTCGACCGCCTTCAGAGGTTAAGTATTAACTTCAATGAAGAGTTGGCATTTGATATTATTCTTCATTCCCTGCCTCATTGCTACGACCAATTCTGCAACACATGAAAACAGAGGAGGTCACGTGGAGCTAGCTTCAAGTCCTTTTGAGGACTGCTGAGAGCCACCTCAAGGAAAAATCCGTTGCACCAACTCCTACTACTGTTTCCCCCATCTTGGCTATTGGGCAGGGGAAGGGTATGAAGTGGAAGGCTCCTTCTAAGAGCCACCATAAGGGAAAGTCCCATGATGGCACCTCTTCAAGTGGAACCAAGGTTGGTCCCAGTACACCAACCTCCAACCCAAAGGATGCACAGTGCTACTACATCCATGAGAAGGGTAATTGGAAACAAAGTTGCCCAAAGTATCTGTAGGATATCAAGCCGCCCTCCGCAGGCATTTATACTAGTCAATCTAATAACTCATCACATGGTATTTCTTGGGTTCTTGATATAGAATGTGGTTTTCACATTTGTTCTGATTTGCAGGGCCTAAGAAGAAATAGGGATGTGGAGCATGGGAAGATAAACTTGATCATGGGGAACAGAAGATCATCACCTATCACCAAGGTTGGAGTTTACTCTTTAGTGCTTAGTAGTGGGTTAGAACTAGAGTTGAATAATTGTTGCTATTCGCCAGAAATGGCAAGAAACATCATTTCTTTTCATGGTATATATAAACAAGGATTTAGATTTTCGTTTGATAATGAAAAAGGTTCTATTAATGTTTTTCTTAATTGTGTTTTCTATTTTGAAGAATTGCCTTGTAATGGAATATATGAAACTATGATGGTTGTAGACAATTTAGGAAATGATGTGTCGTGCATTGACTCTTCCAATAGTTTGGACAAAGCAAGCTTTTGGCATTGTCGTCTTAGACATGTCAACAAGAAACGCATAGCCCAACTCCAAAAGGACGGAGTGTTGGAGTCATTTGACCTTAGGGACGATGACGTGTGTGAGTCTTGTTTACTTGGAAAGATGACCAAGTCACCCTTCACTGGTACTTGTGAAATGGGTGAGGGTTTATTGGATCTCATACACACCGATGTGTGTGGGCCCTTTACATCTACCACAAGGGGCCCTTTTCAATTGACGCCACCAAGGACACCGTGTGGCAGAGAGGCATAATCGAACCTTGCTAGACATGGTTTGTTCCATGATGAGTTGTGCTTTGCTACCTATCTCATTCTGGGGTTATGCCTTAGAGACTGCCCCCCATATCCTTAACTTAGTCCCTACAAAGAAGGTTGCCAAAACACCTCACGAGATGTGTACATGGAAAGCTCCCTCGTTGGCACATATCAAGGTTTGGGGTTGCGAAGCTTTCGTAAGACGAGAGACTCACGACAAGCTCAAACCTCTTAATGAGCATTGTATTTTAATCGGCTATCCACAGAAGTCCTTTGGATGTCTCTTCTATAGACCGAGTGACAATGTTATATTCGTTGCAAGCAGAGGGGTTTTCCGAGAGCGAGAACTCATAAGCCAAAGAGACAGTGGGAGGAAAATCGATCTTAAAGAGTTTCAAGAATCGAACGATGAAGGAACCTCAAACACTGGCTCACAACTTGAGGAGGAAACTCATGTTAAACCGATTAATGAGTCCTTACCTCTTAGACGCTCTAGTAGAGTTAGTGTTCCACCTGTGTTATATGGTTTTCATGTAAAAAGTGAGGGTGATACGTTTATTAGTGACAGTACACCAATAAATTTTGATGAACTTAACAGCTACAAGGAAGCCATGGCAGGCCTGGAGTCTACAAAATGGATAAAGGCTATGGACAGTGAGATTCAGTCCATGTACGACAACCAAGTTTGGAATTTGGTTGACAATGTGCCAGGTCGTAAGACGGTCGGGTTCAAGTGGATCTTGAAGAAGAAGACCGACATGGATGGGAAAGTACATACTTATAAGGCGTGATTGGTTGCGAAGGGATTTACTTAAACTCCCAGAGTTGACTATGATGACACCTTCTCACTGGTTGCGAAGATAAAGTCTATTAGGGTGATGCTAGCCATTGCTACATTTCATGAATATGAAATATGGAAAATGGATGTCAAAACTGCTTTCCTTAATGGGAAGTTGGCTGAGGATGTTTACATGAGTCAGCCAGAGGCTTTTGTCGATGCGAAGCATCCCAATAGAGTGTGTAATCTTGAGAAATCCTTTTATGGATGGAAACAAGCATCTCGCAGATGGAATCTTTGTTTCGACGAGAAAGTCAAAGAGTTTGGCTTCCTGTGAAGCGAGGATGAATCATGTGTATATGTCAAAGCCAGTGGGAGTATAGTTAGCTTCCTCGCATTGTATGTCAATGACATACTACTCAAAGGAAACGATATCCCGACCCTACAGGAGGTTAAGTCCTGGCTTGGGAAGTGCTTCGCTATGAAGGACCTCGGAGAGGCTGCCTATATTCTGGGAATAAGGATAGGGAGAAACAGAAGTAAGAGACTAATAGGACTTACTCAGAACACTTACATGGACAAGGTACTAAAACGTTTTAGTATGGAGATTTCAAATAAGGGAGAGTAACCAATCCAAAGTAATGCTAAGTAGAGTAAGACTCAAAGTCCGTGTACCGAAGTCGAGGTAGCAGAAATGAGCCGAGTACCTTACACTTCCACAGTTGGCTCGATCACGTACGCTATGACTTGTACTCGCCCTGATGTGGCCTTCGCTTTGAGCATGGTCAACAGATATCAAGGGAATCCTGGCAAAGCGCATTGGACCGCAATCAAGAATATTCTTAAGTACCTTCGGAGGACCATGAATGGTTTCTAGTCCTCGGTGGGAGGGATGACTTAAAGGTGCGACGGTATAGTGACTCCAGTTTTCAGACCGACAGGGGAAACTACCGTTCGCAGCCGGGCTCGGTCTTTACCCTAAATGAAGGAGCAGTGGCTTAGAAAAGTTCCAAGCAGGAGACCGTAGCTAATTCAACGTGCGAATCAGAGTACATTGCAGCGAGCAAAGCATCAATGGAAGCAATATGGTTGAATAACTTCACTGGAGACCTTGGAGTTGTGTCGGCCATACAGGAGCCTATGGAAATTTTCTATGATAATGAAGGAGTTGTTGCCTTGAAGAAATTCATTGCAAGTTGGTTGTGCATTGATAATGCGTAAATACATCAGTAACATGATGTTATAAAATGCATTATTGTGCATGATTTAAAGAGTGAATAGTAAATGCATATAAGTCGAAGTTTATCTGTTCCTTTTATCCTAAGAGGGTAAAAGCGATATATGTGCCCCTTGATGATTTGGTTTGACTTATGTGTCGGGCCCGACAAGGACTGAATTGATGTGTTCAATTAAGTTCTATGTCCGACGAATCATAGATCGAGAAACAATTTCTAGACAATAAGTATGACTATGTTCCATGTAATTGTCTACATGATATATTGAACGAAGGACTATACAATCCCTTATATAAAGGACGAATCAGAGTTCTACAACGACTTTGAGAGCTATGATTGCTAATCGGATCCTGAATCCGTACTTACATTTATAGTTATTAGACTTATCCAAGTGGGAGACTGTCGGATTAGTGTCTAATTCCATAACTATATTTGGTATGTACTTGACCCGGTTGTAGCATGGTCATTTTGGGTTACCTTCACTAAAGCAACTTAACAGGATGATTTATGGAGAGAGAGGCTATTATGGTTTATTAATATATTATAAGAATAATATATTAAAAGAGAAATGATATTGTTTAATTAATTAATTAATTAAACAATTAATTATGTGGCTAAAAGAGAAATGATATTGGTCAAGAATTAATTAATAATTAATTATGTGGCTAAAAGAGATTAATTAAATATAGGGAACTGGTATTGCCAGTTATAAGATAATTGGATTTGGGCTATAGATCCTTATGGATTTAAAGGGGGGGGGATTTAGGTTGGAAGCCCACCTTGAAATCATCCAAGGCCCTTATTCCAGAAGGTTCTTGGGGCTGCTTAGGGCCTAAGCTATCCAATTAGGGTTTTCACTAAAACCCTAGCAGCATACCTATATAAAGGACCCTCCATTCCCTCTCTTCTAGATCATCTTCTTTCCTTGGTGTTTGTAAGCCATTACAGGTATTACAATTGTGATACTAAGCTCTAGAAGTTGAAAATTCTTTCTACTATCAAAAGGTAATCATCTAAACTTGTATTAGTTGTAGATTTCGATTTTATAGTATGCTAGATTAGGGTTTACAAGCTTTGGATAAATTTGCATGTACTATAGAGAAACCTAGATCCAAAGCTTTAGGGTTTTGCATGTGCACATAGGAATGTTCTTTTTCTCAAAACCCATTAGAATCAAGTATGATCAAAACATCCAAATACGTCAGAGTAAAGTAAAATGTGGAACAACATGGTGTGTGCGATGCGATCACCCCGAGCTCTTCCCTTTAGATCCGGAAGCACCTGAAACATAAATTGAAAACCGTAAACATGAAGCTTAGTGAGTTCCCCAAAATACCACATACCATATGTATGAAACATATAGCGGGCCTTGCTCAGAACAAACTTGTTAGAAATATGAGATAGGCTCCACCTCATCACATTCATCAGGCCCCATTTGGCATTGGGCCCCGCCCGGTATATATATAAACCTATAAACAAATATACTCGTCATGCCCCGCCCGGTATCGGACCTCTCCCGGCATACAAATCAAATATGATGCATGAAAGAGTCACGTAGACAACTAGCATCCTAATCATAATAAACCATAGGAAGGCATTGGTGCCTGCGACCCGCCAAGCATAATGAGGAAACTAACCTCAAACTGCTGAATCTCTCAGATAAATACTCGGACTGCTGATCTTGAAAATTCTCCGTGCTAACACCACCAATTAATATTCTATCAATAATTGGGTTATAACCCAAAACAAGAATCCTAGTGCAATTTTCCAGCACTTAGGGTAAAAGACCATTTTCCCCCTCCTACTTGGCCCAATATCCAAGGCCCAGTCTAATAGCACCAAAAAGCCCACTAAGTCCCAACTTCCTAATTCAGACCAAAACCCATCATGGGCCTAATTCTAATAAGGCCCAAGACCTAGCCATGGCCCAAAATCAAAAGTCTAACGACCAAATAGGGCCCCCAAGTCTTCTAGCCCAAAAGCTGCCCAAACCGACATAATTCAACCGAAGTCAATAGTGGTTGAGTACGCCCGACATACTCAAGCTTATTCCTAGCATTCTACAAGGATTCTTCGTACGCGTTGCCGATGAGCTAGGTACACCCAACATACTACCAAGCGAGCCATGATCGGGGACCGGGCAGCGTACACATACGTACGCCTAGCGTACGTGCCCGTTAATCACTTTTCCATCAAGTTGTTAATACTTTCAGTCAAAATCCCAAACTTCATATCCAAGTCTTATCAAACGTCTTAAGCCATAAAGTCATGAACTTGGAGCCTTTGCATAGCTGAAAAAAAAACCCAAACCTCACTTTTAGCATTCTACTTTCACCATAATGATCTAAACTCATGCATGGATGATCCACAATCATCAAGATGCTAAATTAATGGACTTAGGACCTTAGAAAGATCAAGAGAAGCAACCCATAACTTCTGGACTGGAAGGAATCCACTAGATCTCATTATATGACCAAAATGGGACCAAAACTTCAAAAAGACTTGATCTAAGCAAACAATGAGCAAGTTCCAAGATTTATACCTTAATGAGGCAGGAAATGATGTTAGAAATATGTATCTATAAGCTCTCTTTTGATCAACGCTCCTTCTTCCAAGATCTTCTTCTTCAAGTCTCACCCACATACACTAAAACGCACACAAGAGGGGTCAAATCTCTTCAAAAGGGGCTATGGTTTTGAGATGTAACTAAAAAGGCTTTAATGGATGAGAAATGAGAGATCCAAGGTTCATAATGTTTTTTAAATAGGGTCCAAACCCTAAAATTTAGGGTTTGTCCCCTTCATGTGTACGCCCCGCATACTACATGTTTGCCGAAAATGGTAAAACTACCCCTTAGGGACCAATTCTACAAAGTATTAACCTACAAAGCGTCAAAAATGAAAATACCGTGAATCGGATGTTATGCTTCCACAAAAGACAAGATTCGCATTTCTTCATCTGGCCTTAAGTCAAATTATTCCAACACTCCATCCCATTGGAGTCGGGCAATACATTTCTTGATAATGTGACCAAGACAACTATGCCACCAGGATACCTTGTCTAAACCATTGGATGAAGCAATATGAAATATACTATTAACTAAGCTATCAACACAAATCACAGTTTCTACACATCATTACAAGGTAAAGCTTCAAACATAAAAAAGCTATTCTTGTAAACCAAAATCGTTCC
The DNA here is from genome assembly GCF_002870075.4 of Lactuca sativa. Taxonomy (NCBI): domain Eukaryota; kingdom Viridiplantae; phylum Streptophyta; class Magnoliopsida; order Asterales; family Asteraceae; genus Lactuca; species Lactuca sativa. The sequence continues at coordinate 1,659,247 of NC_056629.2, forward strand.
ATTCATATCATTAAATGAATATCAAAAACCTTGTATAAAAATTTCATGAAAAGAAATAATATTTCATGTCATTTCTGATGAATAGAAACAATTAATTAAGTCTAATTTAACATCACCACTAAGCATAAGAATATAAGTTCCATTCTTAGTAACAGGATAAGATCACCTATTGCCCATGATTAGATTCATCTGTCCATGCTCCACCTCTTTACTTTCTCTTAGCCCCTGCAAATCAGAACAAATGTAAAAACCACATCCTATATCAAGGGCCCAAGAATGAGTAGGTTGTGAGTTATTAGTTTGAATAGTGTAAATACATGTTGCCGATGGTTTTACTTTTCCATCCTTGATGTCCTACAAGTACTTGGGGAAACTTCATTTATAATAGCCCTTATCATTACAATAGAAACAAATGGCCTCTTTGGGATAACTAACAGAAGGAATGTCAAAAATGGGCCTTTGCTTTTGGGTCATTGCTAGACGGCCCAACATGGGTCTTGCCTATCTAGTTCTGCTTAGAAGCACCTTTCATTTTCTTTCCTTTTTTGCCCAATGGAAAGTACAAGAACATTAGTAAAGGTAGGAGTTTGATTCTTCTTCATTCCCAACTCAGTCGTTCGTAATTGGATATGGATTTGGGCTAATGAACTGATAAAAACAAAGGTGAAAAAGAGCTAAGAACCATGTCAACAACCAACTCCTCATCGAAATTCACATTTAGCCTTTCGAGAAGCTCCACGTATCTTTTCATTCTTTGCACGTGGTTGTAGAAAGGCCTGCCTTCCTTCAATTTGCAAGCCATTAAATCTTTGACGACCTCATACTTTTCTTCATGAACTCTTTTGTGAAAATTTTCCACAAGATCCAAGTTTATCTCGTATGGCCAGTAGTCCTCATAGAACTTTTGCAACTTAGGAATCATTATGGAAACCATGATGCAAGCAACCTAAGTCACATCGTCATAATATTTCTTGTAGGAGGATGTTTCCTCAGGAGTAGCAGTGGCCTCATCGACCTCAACGAGTTATTTATCAAGGAAGTACTCTTTTCCCTCATATTGAAGAGACATCTTGATGTTACGCATCCAATCATTGTAGTTGGTGCCATCCAATGTCACCTTGGACACGATCGAGAGGATTGAAAAGTTATGGTGGGTTTTTGAGAAGCAGAAGCATCACCAGAAGTAGACATCTATAGAGAAAAAGAAGTTTTAGTTAGATGAAATAAATCCTTAATATTTTAACCCATAGTTAATATTTAAGGCTAGGATCCAATGTAACAATTCACAACTAAGAAGAGGGATGTCGTAATCTTATTGCAAAATTTTGAAAGGTAGGTAAAAGCAATTAACCAATTTCGAACTATGAAATTCCTAAATCTTTTGAGATTCATTGATTCATATCAATGACATGTTTAATCTTAGATTATGTTCTTCTATTTGTGATTGCGATACCGAGGATCACAAACAAGATGTGACGAACCATACAAATATGTTTGGCACTCTCGATGTCATTTATCATCTCCAATTAATGTGTCGGTTAACCACATGTGCTCTATTAACAATGATAATCTTCGAGATGCCCATTATTACTCTTTATATTCATTATTAGTGTGTCGGTTAACCACACACGCTCCACTAACTACATATAAAGCATACTGTGTAATTTTATGGATTTGCTTACTTTTTAAATTTTTCCTAAAGTAACTAGGAGTGGGATTTAAAAAATGGTTTAGTTACTATATATCATTATACTTATTAATGAGATTGTGTATTGTCAAATCCATTCGGCTACCGACCCTCCACCATACAAGAGAGCGGTGGGTAAGAGTGGATACCCAACGTCAGTCATTTTATAGGTCGCTTCCTTAAAGTCCTCTTATAATATGGCTTTGTGAATGAGGCGTACTAGCGATTAGACTAAATTGTCTTATACATATAATATATTAATCTGTTAATTATATATAGTATAAGGTGTATTTTAAAACTTTTCGAAAACACAAGGTTTAAATATGAATTATCCAAATCAAGCAATTAATTAACTAATCTTTAAATCAAATATGATTTTAATATTAATCTTTAAATTAATCAAATAATTAAATAGAATTAAATCATAAGGATAGCTCATAAATTCAAGATATAGGATATCTGATTACCAAGATAAATATTAAGTATTATACAATTAAAAATATTATCTAAAGTAATTATCCTAATCAATTTGAATTAAGCAAAACAATTCGCTAATTAGAGTCTTCACCACGACGAGGCATTCGATTGCCACGGCGTGGCAGAACAAGGAAAAACGCATATTAGAAGATTCCCAAATCGTGGCAAAAAAGGACCATGACGTGGTGCCACGACAGAATGTCGATTCTACCAATTCTCCAAATCGGGTTTTGTTCAAGTTCAATCAATGCATCGTCAATTGTTAGACAATCAAATGATCTGATACCACTGATGGGTTTTACATGTAATAAATCAGAATAATCCTTATACTCTTAAGACTACATTCAACCTATTAGATCTAAGTCATAACACTATTGAAGTAACATTCTATTGAACAACAAGAACCCTATAAACCCTAGGTATTTATGAAAATCATAAAAAAGTTAGGGAATACATAAATTTTTTATTATTCTTGTAGATGATCAATGAATTCCTTCTTCAATTTCTCTTGGAAGCAAGCACCAGAAATCTCGTGCCTCTGATGGTTCACACTCAACCCTAGCAACTAAGAAAACTTCAAGAGAAGGTAGAAGGGAGGAAAGTTTTCAGCTATGCTCTTAGCTAAAAGAGGCCGAAAATTAGAGGGCTTAAGGCCTTATTTATGGTTGCACTAAGAAACCCTAATTTGAATATAATACTATTATTTCAAATTAAGTAATTATCCAATCTTCTAATTATCTTCAAGGGATATTCTAGAAAGCATAGAATTAACCTCCAAACCTTCCACCTATTGTGGAAGGATCTTGAATACCCTTTGTAGAACTATTAAACAATTACAACTTAGGTCTTTGCACTTTTAATTAATCCAATTAATTCAGAAATTAATTTTAATTAATTTCTGATTAGTTCTTAATTATATAATGTTATTTCTGATTAATATATTATTCTCATAATATATTAATAAATAGTTTATTTTTATTTATTAATCATATAATAAATCAATAAATCAGTCTTTCTCTCTCTCTAAAAATCATCTTATTTAATTATCAGTTTTGAAGACAATTCAAAAATACTTTGCTAATAATTTAAGTATATATCAATTTAGTTATTGATATAGACACTTAATCCAACAATTATTGTCATAGATGACAACTACAAAATCTTCTAACAACATATCAAACCTCCGTTCTGATACGATGTTAATATTGTCATTTGATTATTGAAAGAGATAAATTACATTGTTCTCAATGAAAAACATAAAGACTAAGGGAAGAATAAATACTAGGTAAGACCAAACACGGATGGGCTAAAGCCTAAAAGGCACGCTAAACATGTGGACTAACAACATATAAGCTAACATTTATATGTAGAAAAACTTGTATTTATGGGGGCTATTTTTATTTTCCACAAATGCAAATGACCTTTTTGCCAACAACGTACAGAGGAAAATGTAGGACATGCTTGTTAATTAGATTGATAGTTTTCTCCACGGCATTTGCATGTGAACTAAAAGTCTGTAGCAACGGATACTAGTTTCCCATGCAGAATACGTGGATATATCAGCAATGCCCTAGCACGGCAAATGGATTGTCACATACAACATCATTAAAATGGAGACAAGTATCAAAGGTTAGCGATACATGGGGAATGGTGGGAAAAAGGGAGTATTTTTGTCTAGGAGTACCTAGATTTGCTGTAATGCAATATACACCAATATAACACATGAGTTTGTGGGAGATAATGATTGTAATGCAATATACACCAATATAACACATAAGTTTGTGGGAGATAATGATTCTAATGCCCTGTTCGGTAGCAACTTTAGGATCCGTGTTCACGAAATCAAATCAAGTTACATCAATTAATCATGCTAAATTTTGTATCGTTATGGGTCCTCTCACTTATAATCATCATATATGTAAATTTAAACTTCTAAGGCTAGGGTTACTTCTACCTCGACATATATATATATATATATATATATATATATATATATATATATATATATATATATATATATATATATATATATATATATATTCATCAAATCCTAACTCCACTAACATGCTGGAAAAACCGTATGTTCCTAATTAGCAAAATATGATTATTTGCTGAATTTGGACAGGTAGATAATGTGTGATTTTTGAAATGATAAAAGGTTATATTAATTAATTTATAGTTGTAAAATGATTAAAACATATTAAAAATTACGGTTTTCCAACGGTAAAAGAGGAGAGAGAATAGAGATGGACACACACTTCGAAACGAATAGTGTAGCCGTGACTTCTTCATTTTGGCGGCACCGGCGTAAAACCGCTCCACAGAATCATCAATTCCGTCCACTCTTAGAAAAATAAAATGTTATATATTGGGCATGTTTGGCACGGAGCTTTTGGAAGTGTTTGGGAGCTTCTAGCTTTTAACTTTTGACAAAACGCTCTAGTTTAAACAAAAGGTTCGTTTGGCAGTACGAGCGTTTAGCTTTTAGTTTTAACAAAACGTTCCGATTCTAAAAGCTACTTCATGTAGCTTTTAACAAAACGCTCCGTAGTTTTTGAAATCAATTTCCATAATTACCCATAAAAATATATTTATATATTTTTTTATTTTCAATCAATTGTCTTTTTATTTAATTTTATATATTTCAAAAGCTTCCAGCTAATTTTGCTAAACATTCATATAACAAATAAAAGTTATAGCTTCCCGCTACCAGCTACCAGCTACACGCTACCAGCTACCCGCTACCAGCTAACCGCTATCCGCTTCCAGTTAACAGTTACTTTTGCCAAACACGCCCATTTTATCTTTTGTGATATAATTGGTCGAAAAAAATAGAAAATATGCATTCGATTATTATACATGCATGATGCAACATGATTAGCTGAAAATGACATATGGGTTGTCTGCTTTAAAAAAAAATCGTTTTTTTCTCTTTGTTTTTAGACGAGGGGATCTGTAACCACAATTTCACTGTGTTCCATTCTACGCCCTAGCAATATGTAGGGCCAAACCCTTGAAGTGCAAGTGTTTGTTTTCTGCGTAAATGCATCTCCATTATTTCAAAACAAATCATCATATTGATGTTTTGCACGTTATCTACAGCAAGAATCTCCATCTACGAATATATACATACAAATTGGTTAATTAGCGAAGCACGTATGAGGATCGAGAAATTTTGTCTTTGATCACTTAATTAATGCAGGGATACAACAAAGATAATAAGCCTTGGGCATATAATTAAGCTGATAAGAAACTTATTATTCCCTGGTCGATCTTTGCATAGCACTCTTGGTTTCTACTCAAAAAATAGTGTCATTCTACTTCAGTTACGAGCCCTTTAATTTTTCCATGTGTTGTGAAATAAAGGATGCTTGGAACTCAAAAAAACAACACGACCAACATATGAATTTGAGTGGAAACCCAAAATAGGATATTATTTATATCCTTGTAAAATCAGCAATGGACATAGAGGGGCTGAAATCAGTCAACCACCCATAAAAAGTTGATGGAATTATTGAATGAAAAATAAGACCTCTAGATTGTTTGATATAGATTTTCAAATCTTCCCAACATGAGGAGGTCAATGGGGGTTATTGTACAAATGTTTTGGTGGGATCTAATTAATTAGAACAAGAAGGCAACGCATGCATCTGACATTAACGTTCCTTTGACAAGATATAGCACTACGTAACAAAAAAACATTACCTTTAGCGACGATAAAAATGTCCCAATTGATACCTCATGGCGTTGCTAATACCTTTAGCGACGACATGTATTCGCTAAAGAGTCGTCGCTATTACCTCGTAGCTAATACATATTTGTCATCGTAATTGACATCGTCTCTAATATCCGACGTCGCTAAATGTCTATGTTGTCGCTATTGGTGTCGTCTCTATTGCTATTCCGGCCACCGGTCGGAATTTTTCGAACAAGGCTTTTCGGAATCAGGAGTCGTCGCAATTGGTCAATGCCGTCCCTAAACATGTCGCCGCCAATGCTTTTCTTAAAAAAAAACAATGTATGTATGATATAAGTTTATATATTATAAAATGTGGATTTGATAATATATTGTGTAGAGATCGAACAAGAATATTCTTTAAAAATGACAACATACTTTCATCTCTAAAAACTTTTTCACTTGTTTTTACTAAAATATTCTCTGTAATCATCATTTTTTACTAACAAAATCATCAAGGTAGGTGATCATTATCACTTCCCAGGGTTTTGTGTCGGAGTTCCTAGCAAGGATCAAGGGCTTTCCATGTAAACAATTGTGTCATTCTCTTTACTTTTCTATATTGCATAATTCGAACATCACAACCTCTCATTTGATTTGGTTGATCAATACTTGTGTAACTTTTGAACAAAAAAATTTGGCGCCCACCGTAGGACCGTGGTGTTCAAAATCGTCGAAAGATCATGTCTACACAACCAATCATTTCTTCATCCTCGGCTCCTTCCATTCAAACCAAAAACCTACCACCTCCTCCGAGTGGACCCCCTGGTCAGAGGAAAGCTCCTGACACTTCCAAGAAAAACAACCCTCCGGTTAGTAACTAAGGAAGTTTGGGATCTTTAGGACTCCAGGATTCGGCTGCTTTGATCACTACTGCAGAACTCTTTATTGTGATGAGGAAAATGACGCAACAAATGACCCAGCAAAAAGAGGAGAATAGAACACCACTTAGAGAAGTGGAGAGGATGAAGGCGGGATTTCAGAGATCCCAGGAAACGATACTCGCAGTTGTACAACCAAGGATCCTGAACTTCGATAATGCAGGATCTTCAGGAAATCATCAAGAGAACACGACTCCTGCTACTGCTGCGTCACCCTAGGAGACAACTATGAACAATCGAGCATCTATGCTCAATAATCTCTATGAACCTTTCAATACTCCTAGAAACCTCGATTCTAGCAACTTCTTAAACAACAATACTATTAATATTAGCTCTACAAATGTTGATGCAGGAATAGGTCCGAATATCGCTAAGGAACTTCAGCAGTTGAGACAGGTGATCTCAAGCATACCAGGAGTAGTTCAACCATACAAGAAGCATCTCCAACAAGTCACAGGATCTCGAGATTTGCTCCGTCGATAGCTGATACCGAAGTTCCTAACTGTTTCCAGACTCCTAGCATGAAGCCAAACGATGGAACTACGGATCCTGAAGAGCACGTGGCACAATACCGAGATAGGATGGAGTTCATTCCTATCCCAGTGCACTTGAAGGAAGCTTGCTTATGCAAAGGCTTTGGTTCAACCCTTACGGGATCAAATGGTTGTTAAACATTTGGCAGGGAAGCTCTAAGCATCCAACATTGACATGGAGACTGCGATAAATGTTGGATAAAGTGTCTAAGTCCGTAACTATATTTGGTATGAACTTGACTCGACCCGGCATGGTCCATTTGGGTTGCACTTCACCTAATAATTTGTATGGATATATTTTTTAGAATAAGATGTTTATGATCTATTAATATATTATAAGTTATAATATATTAATATAAAATCATATTATTTAATTAGTGTTGATCAATAATTGATTTTTGGAATTAATTTAATGATCAAAAGAAGCTAGTTAAATATGGACTCTTACATATATATGGAATGGGCTAAGATTTATTTAGGATGGGCTAAGAGTATATGGAAGTCCATGGAGCTTTTAACCCATGGATCCTAGGTAAATAAAGAGTCATGGGTATTAAGGTGTAACCCCAATCCTCCATAGTATATAAAGAGGTCCTTGGTTCTAGAATTGGCACTAGTGTGTGTGAGAAACAAGGGTGGGCTGATTTTAGCAAGCATCATATTCTCTCATGTATTTCCAAGTTGTTTTAGGTGATTTGTGACACCACTTGAGGCATCCACACTATTGGTGCTAGGCTCTAAAACTCCAAGGAATCAACCACAAAAGAAATGTATGTTATTCTACTTAATGTTTTATATTACAAGTACCCCAGAACATGGTAGTTAGGTTGTAACCCTTGGAAATCAATTTTGAATGTATTTAGAGAAAACATAGATCCAAGGTTTCTAGTGTTGCATGTACACCATAGGAGTGTTAGAATGCTCAAAACCCAACATTAGTATCAGATCCCAGGCTTGTTTTCTTGATACTTGATGCAAACTTGTTGAAAAAGCTCAAAAATCTGCTATCTACTGCATAAACTTGCCGAATCCATGTAATAATTCTTCCTACTCGTCGCGTAGGTTTGTAACATCCTAATTTCCCAGGTATATTATTTTATTTATTCATTTTGGAATTTGTGGAGGAACTCGGTGAGTTGGAGCCAAGACTCGCCGAGTAGGGTCGTGGATGTTCATCCGGGTTCACGTCCGGACTCGGCGAGTCCACGTAGTTTAATGAAACCCTAATCCCTCGGGTTTGGACCCTATTTAAGGAAACTTATAACCTCCCATTGCGGCTACCAGTCCCTTGAGAGAACCCTAAGTGAGCTAAATCGTTGTGAGGGAGAAGAAGTCACTTTTTGATCCTTGTACCTTTGGTTTAGCAAGAAGAAGGTGAGAAGAGCAAAGAGGAGGTGTGATTCAAGCAGTTCTAGAGTTCAAAGACTTCATTTTGAGGTAATAGTTCGAACCTCCTTCAGTTTTGGTGTTCATCTTTAGAGTTAGGGTTTTCTAACCCCTTTGGAGAGTGATTATGTGGAGCAAATGGTCCCTCTTCGAGTTTGTGCCTTGGATCTGGACTCAAAGAGGTCCAGAGACCTTAACCCTTCGAGCTTTATGGATCTATTTGGGGTTATTGGACTTAGGTTGCCATTTTTAGGACTAAATATCCTTTTGATGCCTTGTTGTGGTTGTACAAGCATCAAGTTTCTAACTTTACGTGACATTCATGCTTGGGGAGGCCAGATCTACGGTTTGGGGAAACAGATCTGACCTCAGGAGGTCACTAGAGTTTGTGCATGGCATGAACTCGTCGAGTTGTTCTTGAGACTCGGCGAGTAGGGCTAGGGTTTCAAGTAAATTGTTCAGTGAGTAGACTTGCCGAGTTGGGGGATGACTCAGTGAGTCAGGAGGGAGTTAGAGGACAGGAGTTCAAGGCGATACTCGCCGAGTTGTTCTTGAGACTCGACGAGTTGAGTCGGGGTGGCCCCGAGATTCATGACTGGGATGACTCGTCGAGTATAGGGAGGGGTTCGGCGTGTCAAGCGGGACAAAGAGTTAAAGGACATGTGACAACTCGCCGAGTCACCAGGGTGCACTTGGCGAGTAGGGTCAAAGTGGGACCATTGACTTTTGTTGACTTTTAGGGTTAGGTCATCAATGGAGTCCTTGTGACAAGAGGGGAGGGTAAAATAGTCATTTACCTTTCTGAGAGTGCCAATGGCAGGTTGAGTCTAGTCTCGAGAGTTATATTTATAAGAGTATTTATTTATGTGAATAGGCGGAGGCTAGGCAATATTTTCCATCGAGTCAGAGATTTACCGAGACGCCTGAGGTGAGTCTTCACACTGTACTTTACCTAGTGTGGTAACAGAGTTATGTGACAGAGTACTATAGAGTTATATGCCAGTGTATTTTCATGTTATTTATGTGTTGTGATTTATTGTGATATGTGATATGTATGATTCAGCATTACAGAGTTGGGACTTTCGGGTCCCTAGAGTTAGGGCCTGTGGGCCCACGGAGAGTTAGGGTTGGAGGGCCCCACTGAGACACATTGACCAGAGGGTCGACAGAGTTACAGCCTCGAGTGGCTATTATGTGTTTGAGTGGTATTTTGGGGAACTCACTAAGCTTATGCTTAAAGTGTTATGTGTTATGTGTTTCAGGTACCAGTGATGACCGCGGGAAGGCGCTGGCTTGATTCGTAAACACACGTGGGATTTTATGTATTTTGATCTTGGGAGATATTTTGTGAAACAAAGACATGATACTATGACATTTTATGAATGAATGAGTTTGTAAAAGTGTGTTTGAAAATGTGAAAAATTGTTTTAATTTTTACAGTGTTATAATTTGGTATCAGAGCCTAAGTTTGAGGGATTCTGGTCCACCTTCGGGCGTATCTGAACTCAAATGGAGGATTTGAGGAAATTTTGATAATAAAACAAGTTTTCAAAAGAAGAACTTACGAGACAAATAGAGCAGAGTCGTGTGTACGAACAGCCAGCGCCTGAACGGTGATTTCCCAAAATTCCATTATTATAAGTGTTATAAGATATGATGTGATATGTTATATGATGAGCTATGATATGCATGCTAGAGTAGACTAGGTATTCTTATTAGGAGTAGAGTGGCCTGATATGTGATGCATGAGTCTAGGAGTCTTGTTGCTAGGAATACTTCACAGTGTTTAGGTAGCAGCGAGGAGGTTGTGAGAGATCTGCTAGCGAGTGTCATATGATTAGAGAGAGTAGAGTACTTGGGGCTTGGGACTCTGGGAGGAGGACTTGGGGTGAATGCTGATGCGGTGCGGACGGTAGTATTGGGCCCGTACTACTGAAGACACCGGGTCAGTGCACAGTCCAAGTAAGAATCCTTGGAGTACCAAGGGACAAGTAGGGTGTAGTATTCGAGTGTGAGCATAATCAAGCGAGTCCCTGACATTTATTCTTGTGTTTTATTTCAGAGAGAGGGAGATCATGGTAGGGACACGCCACACACCAGGGACCGGCGGTACGAGTGATGAGGAGATCCGTAGGATCATCCAGGAGGAGGTGGCTGCGGACATCAGGGCATAGATACCAGAGATGTTTGGGTCTATCAAGACCACACAGATAGAGACATTTGATGAGTAGTACGCTACTCTTTCTGTGGCTGTTGTTGCTACGGCCACTGCAGCTATAGCTGCGACTAGGCCGTAGGGTGGTGATGCGTTGCTGTTAGAGAGTTCAGCAACACAAAACCACCGGAGTTTGACGGGACCCAGGACCCGATTGCGGCGATGAGATGGATTTCAGACATATAGGGGTGTCTCTTTACTTGCTCATCTCCAGAGCATTTGAGAGTTCAGTTCGCGCTGAACCAGCTTTGCTTGGGAGCGAAGGATTGGTGGAAGTTTGTGACGGCGCACTATACGTCTGCTGAGCTTGCTGCAGTGACCTGTGAGAGGTTCACTGCTATGTTCCGAGATGAGTACGTTCCCCGGGTGGAGAGGGAGTGTTTGGCCCAGGAGTTTCTGACCCTCAAGCAGGGTACTGAGTCGGTTACGGTGATTATGAGGATATTTCATGAGCGTGCGATGTTCTGCCCAGAGCACGTGTCCTCCGAGCAAGCACGTATGAGCCGATATCTGAGCATTTTGAGGAGGGATATACGAGAGTTCGTGGCGAACTCAACGTACCGGACATTTTCCGAGCTTCAGGCAAATGCTTGGAAGAGGGAGATAGAGTTGGAGACCCAGGCTAGGGAGGAGGCTGAGTCTCAGGGGAGGGACTGGCGACCGATGCAGTCTCAGCCGGTAGCCAAGCGGGCCAAGCCCGCTGATTCGAGATCAGGGAACCAGAGGGGTCGCACTTGTGGCAAGTGCGGCAAGAGCCACGATGGGGTGTGCAGAGCAGGGTATTGCTACAAATATGGCAAGGAGGGGCATATGGCCAAGGACTGGCCCAAGCGGTTTAAAGTATGTTTTCACTGCAACCAAACCGGACACCGGAAGGCAGAGTGTCCACAGCTACGGGGATCAGCACAGGGAGCATCTCAGGGATTTGTCCCTACTGCCATTAGAGCTACTGAGAGCCGGCCAGTGGAGGCCAAGGCACCGAAGGCACGAGGGAGAGCCTTTCAGTTGACTGCGGAGGAGGTCCGCGCAGCGCCCGATGTCATGGCTGGTATGTATTCTTTTGTGTATTTATTTTGATGTTGAGATATTGTGGTTATATTATGTTATGCGTAGGTACTTTTCTTGTGAGTTATGTACCTGCCTTGGTGTTATTTGACTCGGGTGCGAGTCGGTCTTTTGTATCTTTGGCTTTTAGTCAGCACATCAGTGTTAGTCGTGAGGTGTTGAGTCGACCTTTGAGAGTTTCCATAGCTGACGAGAGGGCGGTATATGCCGCAGAGGTGATCCGAGGGTGTGAGCTCGAGATTTTCGGTGTTGGGTTCCCGATTGACTTAGTTCCTATTGCGATGGGGGGTGTCTGTGTAATCGTGGGCATGGACTGGTTGAGCAGATTCAGAGTGGTTATCGACTGCGAGCGACAGTTGGTGACCATACGAGACCCTAGTGGGGGAGTTCTTATGGTGTACGACGAGGGTACACGTTCTGGGTCAGCATTTTGTTCGGCCGCTAAGGCAAGGCAGTGTCTACAACAAGGTTGTAGGGGTTTTGTAGCATATATGATGGATACGCTGGTTGATTCAGAGAGACCGAGGTCAGTTAAGGAGGTTCCGATAGTGCGTGATTTCTCGGACGTATTTCCAGAGGAGTTGTCAGGCGTGCTTCCCGTGAGGCAAGTGGAGTTCAATATCGATTTGGTTCCGGGGGCCGCGCCTATCGCCAAGGTGCCCTATCGCCTTGCACCTCCAGAGATGCAGGAGTTATCCTCGCAGCTTCAGGAGTTGCTGGGAAAGGGGTTTATTCAGCCGAGCAGCTCGCCGTGGGGAGCGCCTATCCTTTTTGTCAAGAAAAAGGATGGTTCACACCGGATGTGCATTGATTACCGAAAGTTGAACAAGCTGACGGTCAAGAACCGTTACCCGTTGCCGAGGATCGATGATTTGTTCGATCAGTTGCAGGGAGCATCTTGGTTCTCCAAGATCGATTTGAGGTCTGGGTATCATCAGGTAAGGGTGCAAGATGAGGACATACAGAAGACAACTTTCAGGACTCGTTATGGGCATGATGAGTTTGTGGTGATGCCTTTCGGACTTACCAATGCCCCAGCAGTGTTCATGTACCTCATGAATAGAGTGTGCAGGTCGATGTTGGATCGCTCGGTGATCGTATTCATCGACGACGTTTTGGTGTATTCGAGATCTAGAGAGCAGCATAAGGAGCATTTGAGGGAGATCCTCGAAGTTCTGAGATCGGAGAGGCTTTATGCCAAATTCTCCAAGTGTGATTTCTGGTTGCGAGCGGTCCAGTTCCTAGGGCACCTCGTTAACCAGAAAGGGATATTGGTCAACCCGGCCAAAGTTGAGGCAGTGATGAGTTGGGAGGTGCCGAGGTCACCCTCCGAGATCAGGAGTTTCTTAGGGTTGGCAGGCTATTATCGGAGATTTATCAGGGATTTCTCCAAGATCGCCGTGCCACTCACCAGGTTGACCCGGAAGGGTGTCTCTTTTTCATGGGGCCCAGAGCAGCAGGCCTCCTTTGAGAAGCTTCACCAGAGGCTATGTGAAGCCCCAGTGTTAGCCCTCCCAGAGGGAATGGAGGACTTTGTGGTGTATTGTGATGCGTCGATCTTGGGGTTGGGAGCGGTGCTGATGCAGAGAGGGCATGTGATAGCATACGCATCGAGGCAGCTGAAGCCTCATGAGACGAGATATCCCACCCACGATCTAGAGTTAGGGGTAGTGGTGTTTGCCCTCAACATATGGCGTCACTATCTGTACGGGGTTCGGTGTACGATATACACGGACCACAAGAGCTTGAAGTATTTAACGGATCAGCCCAACCTAAATATATGACAGAGGAGGTGGTTGGACGTGGTCAAGCATTGTGATTGTGAGATCCTTTACCACCCGGGCAAGGCTAATGTTGTAGCCGATGCACTGAGCCGTAGGGAGGAGAGCGCCCCATTGCGAGATGTATGTTTGAGATTGACGGTGATGACCTCAGTTTTGGATGCTATTCATGGGGCCCAGACTGAGGTTGTGCAGCCTGAGAGCCAGAAGAGAGAGCGGGTTGTCGGGTTGGTATCGGAGTTCGTTACCGATAGCCGGGGGCTTATGACATTTTATGTAATTAGCCTAACCATTAAACTAATACAAAACATGAATCTATTGACAATTATCTTTGAAATTTGATTAGCATGAACATTACCACACCAAAAACAGGTTTATAAGTTGAAAAACAACTTAGGGTAATGTTCCTAGTCCAATTCCAGCCAAAACAGTCGAAGATATGTTGTCTGGGGGTCGAACTCGTCAAGTACATGAAGTAACTCGGCGAGTTGGATGAGTTTTGCCTTGGACTCGTCGAGTCCCTTTATGGACTCGGCGATTCTGTTGTTCAAACAACATAAAAACTTCGATTTTCAGTCAACTATGCAAGTATAACAAGAAAACAAGCCTAGGCTTTGATACCACTGTTGGGTTATGAGCATTCTAAAACTCCTAAGTGTACATGCAACCCTGAATACCTTGGATCTATGTTTTCTCTATTATACATGAAAATATGAATATTCCAAGGTATAACCCTAACTAGCATACAATCTTTTGATACTTGGATAATAAACTAGATAGAAATACATACCTTGTTTATGTAGCTTGACTCCATGAAGCTCGAGAGCCTAGTGCCCCAAGTGTGACACCTCAAATGGTTCACAAAACATCACCAACACATGGAATAACCATGAGAAGAAGACACTCATGCTTAAATCGGCTAGCCCTCATATATGTATCACTAGTGCCAATTTCTTAAGCTAAGGGGGTCCTTATATTGTGTGCACATTAGGGTTACACCATGTAACCCATGACTTTACCCATTCCTTATGCTCCATAGGTTTTAACCTCGATGGAGTATCCATGGATCACCACATGGGTAAAATCCAACATAAGGAATCATGGATTATAAGCCCACATATATAAGAATGAATGATTTAATCAATCAATCCCCATATATTTAATTAGTCTCTTTTGATCACTAAATTAGGTCCAAATTTATTCTTGATCAATACTATTTAAATAACATGATTTCATATTACTATATTAGAACTTATAATATATTAATATGTCACAAATGTCCTCTCCTCACAAACGGTCTATCCAAATGTTCCGATGACATGCAACCCAACTGGACCATGTCGAGTCGGGTCAAGTGCATACCAATTATAGTTATGGACTTAGACACTAATCCAACAGATAGCACCTTAATCTTCATTATAAATATAATTAAATTATAAATTAACTAAACCATTATTAATTCCCAATCTTAGTTACTTTAGGAAAATGTGAAATACGTGCTAATCAATGAAACTACACTTTGTGCCTTACCAAGTTGTTAGTGGAGCGTGTGTGGTTAACCGACACACTAACAAGGACTAGTAAGAGTGGCAAAGGGTGACTTAAGTTTTATCATTGATCAGTGGAGCGCGTGTGGTTAACCGACGCATCGATTGGGTGATAAAATTAAGGGTACCAAGTCAATTTGCATGGTTATTCACACCTTGTTTGTGATCCTCGGCATCCCAGTCACAAACTTAAGAGGGCACAATCAAGATTTAAACATGCCATTGAATTTCAATGTATCTCAAAAGATCTAGGAGTTTCAAATCCAATTAAAACTTAAGAATTTATTTTGTTTATAATGGTGGAAATTGGTAAATCGCCATTTTCCAACTTCAAATATTTTATAGCTCGGATTACGGGATCCCTCTTCCAAGTTATGAAATAGCTTGTAGGATCCTATCCTTTATATTTCATTTGGGTGACTTATTATCTAAATAAAACTTATCTTTCTTTTCTTTCAGATGTCTTCCAACACTGTTGTTGGCTCAAACCCTACAGGATCCTTTTCCCTCATGAACTTTCATGGGAAGGTCACTTTTGATGGTTCTAATTTCAATGAATGGATTAGGAACATCAGAATGATTACCCGCTATGAGGACAAAGAATTTGTCCTTGACAGGGAGCTTAAGGTTATCAATGAGTCCACTGCTACTCCTTAGGAGATTTCAGAGTATGCTACACATGAGAGGGATGCTATTAAGGTGTCCCGCATTATGTTAGCTACTATGACTCCCGAACTTGAGAAATCCTATGAAGATTTCTACCCCTATGAGATGCACCTGGATCTGATGGAAAGGTACCATCAGAGCGCGCATCAAGACATGTATGAAATCATCTTCTCCATGATAACATCCAGGATGAAGGATGATGAACCCATCACCGGTCACTTGCAGAAAATGTAAAGGTTCGTGGATCGGTTGCTGAAACTTAATGTGGACTTCCCTGAGGACATGGCAATTGATATCATTATCCATTCCTTACCTCCAAGTTATGATCAGTTTCGTATGACTTATCATATGAACAAGGAGGAAGTTACACTCAGCAAACTTCAGGGACTTTTAATGACCGTTGAAAGTGGCATTAAAGGTAAATCGATTGTTACTTCTACTCCTACTCCTACAATAGCCCCTGTTCTGGCAATTGGGCGGGGAAAGGGGAAGAAGAGGAAGACCCCTTCGAAGGGTACCAAGGGAAAGTCTCTTGATGGCTCCTCTTCAAGTGGGACCAAGAAAGGTCCCATTCCTCCTTATTTAAACCTAAATGAAGCACAATGCTTCTACTGCCATGAAAAGGGGCACTAGAAGCGAAGCCGCCCTAAGTACTTGCAGGATGTAAAGGATGTTGGATATAGTGTCTAAGTCCATAACTATATTTGGTATGTACTTGACCCGACCCGACATGGTCCATTTGGGTTGCACTTCACCCGAACAATTTATGGATAATCTTTTAAGAATAGTATAAGTTATGATTTATTGATATATTATAAGTTCTAATATATTAATATAAAATCATATTATTTAATTAGTATTGATCTATAATTAATTTAGAATTAATTTATAGATCAAAAGTATGACTAATTAAATATGGGCTCTTGTATTTATATAATGTGGGCTAATGCTTATTTGGAATGGGCTACGCTTGCATGGAAAGTCCATGGATACTCAATGGATATTTAACCCGTGGATCTCATGGAAATGAAAAGACATGGGTATTAGGATTTACATGGATGTAACCCGAATCCACCACACTATATAAAGGAGGCTTTAGTTCTTGAAATGACACTAGTTGTGGTAAGTAAACTAAGAGGGCCGATTTCAAGAAAGGTTGTGACTATCTCATGTTTCCAAGTTTGTGGTGATTTGTGACTTCCATTTGGGGCATCCACATTGTTGGTGGTAGGCTCTGAAACTCCAAGCAATCAACTACAACTACAAGGTAAGTAATTATAATAGCTTTATTCGATTCTAGTACCCCATGCCATGCTAGTTAGGATAAGAACCTTGGAAAAAATAATTATTTGCATGTACCTTACTCAATCATAGATCAAAGGTTTCTAGGGTTGCATGTACACCATAGGAGTGTTAGAATGCTCAAAACCCATCAGTGGAATCAGAGCCTAGGCTTGTTTACTTGATACTTAATGCAAAGTACTTGAAAATCAAAGTTTTTGTTCACTGCACGTATGAACTCGCCGAGTCTTGTTCACTGCACGTATGAACTCGCCGAGTCCATGGGGGGTCTCGACTAGTCCATGAAGAAGTTCATGCTACTCTTTGAGTCCATTCATGCACTCGACGAGTAGAGGCTGGAGTGTCCAGATTTTCGAGTTTTGCTGCTAGAAATGGACTAAAAACATTACCCTAAACCGTTTTGGTGTTATAAAACTTGTTTTAGAAGGTGTAATGTTCATGCTAATCCATTTACGATGGCTATTATAAAAAATTACAAGTTTTATATGAGTTATTTATGATTCTTGAAATTATTGATAATCATGCTCTTGAACTTATGAGATTAGATGGTCATAGGAATTGTTTGTAACCTCCTTGGTAGCTTAAATCATTATCATAATGTGTTTTAATGGAGTCCATAACTTGTCCTCAAGTTATGAAAAACCAAAGGTCACACTTAAATTAAAAAAAAAAAACCATTATAAGAACACATGAGTTACAAAAATGAAGAGTCTTCATTTTAATACTCAATTAACTCATATGTAATGAGAAATGTAAAGTTTTGTAAAGTTAACTAACTTGCCCTCAACTTTTGGATCATGTAAATGATGGGTTTGAGCCATACGAACTTTCCTATGTGCACATGCAAACCCTAGTTGCTTGGATCTAGGTTTCTCTAACTAAACTTGCATGTATCCAACACTTTCATTCATATATCTAGTGTAGACAAACAATTAATAACATATGAAAAACAGATCTAGAAGAATACCTTGAGTTGCTTGTTTGATACTTCTTCTTCTTGGAGCTTAGAGTCACAATTGTCACTTCTCTAATGGCTTACAAACACCAACTAGCAAGAAGATGATTTGAGAGAAAGGAAGGAGGGTGAGAAATCGGCCCTAGGGTTTCTTGCCTTGCATGAGTGCCGATTTCCCTCACCCTAGGGGTCTATTTATACTATGGGATACTAGGGTTTCACCTTTAACCCTAATTGAATTACTTAGGCCCTAAGCAATCCAAGATCCTCCTAGATATTAGGCTTGGACGATTTTAAGGTTCCCAAACCCTAAATTTCGTCCACCCCATTATCTATAAGGATACATAGCCCAAAACACAACTATCACACATTTGACACTTTATTCCCCTTTATTAAATTAACCTCTTTAAGTCACCAAATTAATTCTTAATTAATATATGACTTGTATTAATCAAATAATAGTATTAATCCTTTAATATATTATTCTCATAATATATTAAAAATAATATTTCTTCTCTCTTAACAAATCATCCTATCAAGTTGCTATGGTGAAGGCAACCCAAAAGGATCATGCACAACCGGGTCAAGTACTTACCAAATATAGTTATAGCCTTAGACACTAATCCAACAGTCTCCCACATGGATAAGTCTAGTAACTTTATATGCAAACACAAACCGATTAGTAATTGTAGCTCTCAAAGACGCTGTCAACTCTGATCTTATCAACATCCTGTCCTTTGGATAAGCGATCATACAGTCCTCTATTTAGATATTATGCTGACAATTTTATGGAACTTATAATTGTCCAACATTTGGTTTCTTGATCTCATATTCATTTGACATAGAACTCAATTGAACACATCAATTCAGTCCTGACTGGGCCCGACACATAAGTCAAATCAAATCATAGAGCGGCAGAGATATCGCTTTTATTCTCTTAGAATGAAAGTAACAGATAAACTTCGACTTATATGCATTTACTATTTACTAATCAACTATACACAACAATGCTTTTTACGACATCAATTTACTGATGCGGTTTTACATTGTCAATGCACAACCAATTAATAAACAACAAACCATATATCTTGGTTTTAAGACCATATGATATTATCGTCTTGCGATCACTTGTGTCACATTCCATAAAGTGATTCCAGCAAGCGCGGGTTTATTCCAATGCTTAAAACTCGTTCATAAGCACTCATGAACGTTGTAGCAAACCTTTCCTATGTCTAATACTCTTTTAGACAATCTACACACCAATTCATGACAATCATTATTCATACCTACTTCCAACATATGAACGATTGTGGACCATTCGAATAATTTGATTATTCTTAATAACTTAATTATTCAGGAAGTCAAAACATGCAAAGTGAAACAATAGTTAAACAATTAATATAAGACAATAACTTTACTTATAAATAATACTCTTTTATTTAATCATTAAATGTCAATTACATTTATCTATTACATGTTTCAAAACTATCTAATCTAAACTAGTATCATCTTTCATCCCAATGATCCTAGCATGCTGCAAATGCTTAACCCTACTCAGTCCCTTCGTAAGCGGATCTGCTGGGTTATCCTCTGACGATACCCTCTTCACTACGAGGTGTCCTTCTACTCGATGTCTAATAAAATGATATTTTTTGTCGATATGTCGAGATCTACCATGATCCCTTGGTTCCTTGGTCAACGCAACCGCTCCCTCATTATCACATAAAATTTCCATAGGCTCTTTTATAGCAGGCATAACTCCAAGGTCACCAATGAAGTTCTTCAACCACATCGCCTCCTTTGATGCTTCGCTCGCTGCAATGTATTCTGATTCACACGTTGAATCAGCCATGGTCTCTGGAACTTTTCCAAGTCACTGCTCCTCCATTAAGGGTAAAGACCCAGCCTGACTGCGAACGCTAGTTGTCCCTGTCGGTTTGGAAGCTAGCGTCACTATACCCTCGCACCTTTAATTCATCACTCCCTCCGAGGACTAAGAACCATTCCTTGGTCCTCCGAGGGCACTTAAGTATATTCTTGACTGCAATCCAATGAGCTCTGCCAGGGTTCCCTTGATATCTACTGACCATGCTCAAAGCAAAAGCCACATCAAGGCGAGTACAAGTCATAGCGTACATGATGGAGCCAACTACGGAAGCGTATGGTACTCGGCTCATCTCAGCTATCTCGGCTTCGGTACTCGAACTTTGAGTCTTACTCAACTTGGCATTACTTTGTATCGATAGTTCTCCCTTCTTCGAGTTTGTACTTTATCTAAGTAAGTATTCTGACTAAGTCCTATTAGTTTCTTACTTCTTTCTCTCACTATCCTTATTCCCAAAATATAGGAAGCCTCTCCGAGGTCCTTCATAGCAAAGCACTTCCCGAGCCAGGATTTAACCTCATGCAAGGTTGTGACGTCGTTTCCTATTAACAGTATGTCATCAACATACAAAACGAGGAGGTTAACTATACTCCCACTAGCGTTGACATATACACATGATTCATCTTCACTTCGTACAAATCCAAACTCTTTGACTTTCTCATCGAAGCAAAGATTCCATCTGCGAGACGCTTGTTTAAGTCCATAAATGGACTTCTCAAGCTTGCATACTCTATTGGGATGCTTCGGATCGACAAAATCCTCTGGCTGAGCCATGTAAACATCCTCAACCAACTTCCCATTAAGGAAAGAGGTCTTGACATCCATCTGCCATATCTCGTAATAATAAAATGCAGCAATGGCTAGCATCACCCTAATATATTTTATCTTAGCGACTGGTCAGAAGGTCTCATCATAGTCAACTCCGGGAGTTTGAGTAAAGCCCTTCGCCACTAGTCGTGCCTTATACGTGTGCACATTCCCATCCACGTCGGTCTTCTTCTTGAAGATCCATTTGCACCCAACCATCTTACGTCCGGGCACATTGTCAACCAAATTCCAAACTTGGTTGTCATATATGGACTGAATCTCGCTGTCTATTTCCTCTTTCCATTTAGCAGACTCCGGGCCTGCCATGGCTTCCTTATAGCTGTTAGGTTCATCTAGATTTACTAATGTACTGTCACTAATATATGTGTCCCCTTCGGTAGTAATATGAAAGCCATATAACTGGGGTTCAACTCTAACTCTTTCGGAACGTCTAAGAGGTAAGGACTCGTCAATTGGTTCAACCAGAGTTTCCTCCTCGGGTTAAGCGTCAGCGTTAGAGGTTACTTCATCGCTCAACTCCTGAATATCTTCAAGATCGATTTGTCTCCCACTGTCTCCTTGGCTTATGAGTTCTCACCCTTGGAAAACCCCTCTCTTCGCAACGAAGACAACATTGTCACTCGGTCTATAGAAGATATATCCAAAGGATTTCTGCGGGTAGCCGATTAAAATACATCGCTCACTTCGAGGTTCGAGCTTTTCATGAGTCTCTCGTCTTACGAAAACTTCACAACCCCAAACCTTGATGTGTGCTAACGAGGGAGCTTTCCCTGTCCACATCTCATGAGGTATTTTAGCAACCTTCTTTGTAGGGACTCGGTTAAGGATATGGGTGGCAGTCTCTAAGGCATACCCCCAGAATGAGATAGGTAATGAAGCACGACTCATCATAGAAAGAACCATGTCTAACAGGGTTCGATTACACCTTTCTGCCACACCATTCAACTGCGGTATCCTAGGTGGTGTCAATTGCGAAACTATTCCGCATTCCATGAGATAGTCATGGAATTCAAGACTTAGGTACTCTCCTCCTCGATCGGATCGAAGCATCTTCATTTTCCTGCCCAGTTGATTCTCCACTTCATGTTTGAATTCTTTGAACTTTTCAAACGTTTCTGACTTGTGCTTGATTAAGTAGATATACCCATATCTACTAAAATCATCGGTGAAAGTCACATAGAAGCGGTTCCCATCCTTTGTGGTAGATCTAAAGGGCCCACACACATCGGTATGTATGAGATCCAATAAACCCTCACCCCTCTCACAAGTGCCAGTGAAGGGCGACTTGGTCATCTTTCCAAGTAAACAAGATTCGCACGTGTCATCTTCCCTAGGGTCGAATGACTCCAACACTCCATCCTTTTGGAGTTGCGCTATGCGCTTCTTGTTGACATGTCCAAGACGACAATGCCACAAGGATGCTCTATCCATACTATTGGAAGAATCCATACACAATACATCATTTCCTAGGTTATCTACAATCATAGCAGTTTCATAAATTCCATTATAAGGGATTGCTTCAAAATATAAAACAACATTTAGATAAGCATAAATCGAACCATTCTTATTATTAAATGAATATCTAAATCCTTGTTTAAACAAACCATGAAAAGAAATGATGTTTCTTGCCATATCTGGCGAGTAGCAACAATTATTTAAATCTAAATTCAATCCATTACTAAGAACTAAAGAATACACTCCAATCTTGGTAACAGGCGACGATCTTCTATTACCCATGATTAGATTTATTCTTCTGAGCTCCACATCCCTACTTCTTCATAGTCCCTACAAATCAGAACAAATGTGGTAACCACACCCTGTATCAAGAACCCAAGAAATAGCATGGTATGAATCATTAGATTTAATTGTGTATATACCTACAAAAGATGGCTTGATCTTTCCATCCTTGATGGCTTGCAGATATTCCAGGCATCTTCTCTTCCAATGCCCTATTTTGTGGCAATGATGGAACTCTACCTCTTTTGGGTTAGGTTTGGGCTTAGCAGGATCAACCTTGGTCCCACTAGAAGAGGAACCATCTTGGGACTTTCCCTTGCGGTTGTTCTTCGAAGAAGCCTTTCTCTTCTTGCCCCTTCCCTGCCTAATAGCCAAAACAGGAGCAGCAGATGGATTGGGAGATGGTGCAATAGACTTGTCCTTAAGGTGGCTCTCAACAGTCCTTAGGAGCCCTTGGAGTTTGCTTAGGGTGACCTCTTCCTTGTTCATGTGGTAGGTCATCCTAAATTTGTTGTAGCATGAGGGCAAGTAGTGGAGAACAATATCGATAGCCAAATCTTCCCCAAAGTTGACATTTAACTTGCGAAGACGATCGACATACCTTTGCATCTTTTGCAAGTGCACGGTAAGAGATTCTCCACTTCCCATCTTAGTAGTGATCATATTCGTTATGATCACATAGCTTTAAGTTTTAAATTTATTGAGAATTCCTAGATTTTCAGATTCATTGAACTTTTTAATGGCATGTTTAAATCTCGATATGCCCCTCTAGTTTGTGACTGGGATACCGAGGATCACAAAGCGGGTGTGAATAACCACGCAAATCTACATGGTGCCTTCATTGTTACAATCACCTATTCGATGTGCCGGTAAACCACACATGCTCCACCAAACTATGACAAACAATGAATCACCCTTTGCCACCTTTGCTTAGAACCAATTAGTGTGCCGGTTAACCACACACGCTCCACTAATATCTAAACAATGGTGCAAAGTGTAATTTCATTGGATTGCATCAATTTACTTTTCCTAAAGTAACTAAGATTGGGAATTTTATAAAATAGTTTAGTTACTTTATATAGATTCATTGTACTTATTAATGAGAAGAGGTTTGCCCTATCCTACCCGTTCGGCTAACGACCCTCCACCAGTCAAGCAAGTGGTAGGTGTGAGTGTACACCCATTAAGTGTCATTGTATAGGCAACAACCTTATACCCACCATATAGACCGACTTCGTGAATGAGGCCTACTAACGGTAAGACTAGCATATGTTAACTCATACATATATATATATATATATATATATATATATATATATATATATATATAATATATATATATATATATATATATATATATATATATATTAAGCTTTTAATCATATAATAGTATAGGGTTGAATTTTAAACATGTAAAACTCTTGGGTTTGAAATTTAAATTATTCAAATTAAACTTTTAATCACAAAACTTAAATTTCAAAAGCTTGAGGACAAGTTTGAAACTTTTCAAAACACAAGGATCAAATAGCAGTTAATGTAAATCAATAATTAGATTATCTCAATTTGATCTTATTCAATATTACTTGCTAAAAAATTCACCAATTCAATTCAAATAATCAAATATTATCACATAAGGAAATTATTATTTAACTAATTGGTAATTATCTTTTGTTTGGTCAAGAATATACTCATATAAATGGTTAAAATTGGATTTTAATGACCCAAAAACAGTTAAGGCAAGTTTCCTCAAGTAAAACAACAAGAAATCCCGAAACTCCCTCTTTCTGACGCTCGAACTCACCGAGTTCCCACTATGGACTCGCTGAGTTGGAGCTACTCGCCGAGTTCATCAGGCAGAAGACCAAAAAATGAATTTTTCAAGCAACAAGCAAATAACCAATGCATCAATTCAATAGAAATCAATCAATGCTCTGATACCACTGATAGGTTTGAGCCATAAGAACTTTCCTATGTGCACATGCAAAGCCTAATTGCTTGGATCTAGGTTTCTCTAATTGAACATGCATGTATCCAAGACTTTCATTCATAGATCTAGTGTAAACAAACAATTCATAACATATGAAAAACAGATCTAGAAGAATCCCTGGATTTGCTTGTTTGATACTTCTTCATCTTGGAGCTTAGAGTCATAATTGTCACTCCTCTAATGGCTTACAAACACCAACTAGCAAGAAGATGATTTAAGAGAGAGGAAGGAGGGTGAGAAGTCGGCCCTAGGGTTTCTTGCCTTGCATGAGTGCCGATTTCCCTCACCCTAGGGGTCTATTTATACTATGGGATACTAGGGTTTCACCTTTAACCCTAATTGAATTACTTAGGCCCTAAGCAATCCAAGATCCTCCTAGATATTAGGCTTGGACGATTTTAAGGTTCCCAAACCCTAAATTTCGTCCACCCCATTATCTATAAGGATACATAGCCCAAAACACAACTATCACACATTTGACACTTTATTCCCCTTTATTAAATTAACCTCTTTAAGTCACCAAATTAATTCTTAATTAATATATGACTTGTATTAATCAAATAATAGTATTAATCCTTTAATATATTATTCTCATAATATATTAAAAATAATATTTCTTCTCTCTTAACAAATCATCCTATCAAGTTGCTATGGTGAAGGCAACCCAAAAGGATCATGCACAACCGGGTCAAGTACTTACCAAATATAGTTATAGCCTTAGACAGTAATCCAACAGTAAAGACACCTAGCAAACTTTATTTCCAATCCTTAGAATTTTAAAAGTTAAAATTCAACCCTTATACTTTATATTTATAAGTTTAATAATGTATATATATATATATATATATATATATATATATATATATATATATATATATATATATATATATATATATATATATATATATATATATAAGATCAAGTCGTTTTACCGCAAGTAAGCCTCATTCACGAAGTCGGTCTATAAGGGGGTATAAGGTTGTTGCCTATAAAATGGCAACTTAATGGGTGTCCACTCTCACCCATTGCTTCCTTGACTGGTGGAGGGTCGTTAACCGAACGGGTAGGACAATGACTTAAAATTCTCATTAAAAGTATAATGATTATTATAAAGTAACTAAATGTTTTTTTTATAAATTCCCAATCTTAGTTACTTTAGGAAAAATGGGAATAAGGTGCTAATCCATGAAATTACACTTTGCACCTTGTTTAAGTCATTGGTGGAGCGTGTGTGGTTTACCAGCACACTAACTTGGACTTAACAAGGCAGGCAAAGGGTGACTTAAGGTTTTTCATGAGGTCGGAAGGGGCGCGTGTGGTTTACCGGCACAACGATTAAGTGAAAAACATTAACGGTACCAAGTAATTTGCATGGTTACTTCACACCTTGTTTTGTGATCCTCGGTATCCCAGTCACAAAAAATGAAGGGCACACTCGAGATTGAAACATACCATTGAAAAGCTCAATGAATCTCAAAGAATCTAGGAGTTTCTAAAACCAAATAAAACCTAATTACCATATTTTGTTTTTACGGTACAAATTGGTGAATCATCATTCACCATCCTTTCAAATATGTTATAGCTCGGATTACGGCATCCCTCTTCTAAGCTATAATATATTATGATTGGATCCTAGCCTTAATATTACATTTGGGTGTTTTATTAAGGACTATCTCTATATCTATACTAAACTTGTTTTCTTCTTTTAGATGTCTTCCAACAATGTTGCTTCTGGCTCAAACCCTACCGACACCTTCTCTCTCATGAACCTTTGTGAGAGAGTCATCTTTGATGGATCCAACTCTACAGATTGGATCAAAAACATCAGGATGGTCCCTCGGTATGAGAACAAAGAATATGTTCTCGACAAGGAGCTAAAGGTACCCGAGCAAACTGCTACTCCTGAAGAGCTTGCTGAATATGAGGTACATGAAAGAGATTCTAAAAAAGTGTCATGCATCATTGGTAACACGCTATCACGCACGTATTAAACAAATAAAATTATCACTGCTGGTTGCACTAAAAGTATAGCACAGGGAAACAGGGTCGAATCCTCAGGGATACAGCCTAATGGTCAATGCCTTTTTGCATCAGGCACATCTAGTCAAGAAACAGAAAGTATAAAAGGGGGATTTTAAATTTAACTAAAAACTAAAAACTAAAATGCAGTGATATTAAACTAAATGAAAATCAATAATAAAAACGATTTCAGCTTTGCTGTGACTTTCCTAATCATGCAATCAACCCAGATCCGGTTATTTGAGGTGTGTTCTATCTAAGCTGGTACTGAGAAAAACTAACAAGCTCTAGTAATTTCTCTTTTACCTTATTTAGTTAATCAAAACAAGTTCTTTGAATTAACCCTAAGTTTTTACTGTCTAATCAAATAAGCTCTTAATTAAATCAGAAAAGAAGCTTTATGAACTGTGTAAAATTCCCAGCAATACCCAATACTTCTCACAGGCTCGGAAGCATAAAGATATGATTTTTACAGTTTATACCAGAGTTAAATCCCAAAACGGAACCAATCTGATACTTGTTAATTTCACCAATTGACAAGAACAATTACGTATTCTAGAACTGATTAACTAGAATGATAAAACCCTAGCTAGGTGATCAGACTAACAAGAATTCAAATCAAACATTCACTAAGCTTAAAAATGAAGAATCTAGATAGAAACACAAATCAAAAGCCAGATCTAATGATCAATCACATGAAAATTATTTGTCTTTGTAGAACTGAAAACTAGGATTTAGCCAGACATCGCCAAAATCTGATAAAAACAACTAAAAAGAGACATCAAACAACTAATCTTACTAAAATAAACATAGGAGATGATCCACAGTCTTCAGATCTTCAGAAATTGATGAAATCGGAGAAGAAACGCCTCTAAAATCATATTTTCGCCGTCTGGAACCTCTGGAATCGTCAACGTAGGTTACTGGAAGGCTATCAGGGTCTTTTTATATGTCTAGCAGCAAAACCGATGCACCTATGATCGCAAGGGGACAACCTGTGATCGCAGGTTTTGAGATAAATGCATCTGATGCCGTTTTAATGAAGTAGGATGCTATTTTGACACCTTCTGGCCAACCTGCGATCGCAAGGTGACAATCTGCTATCACTGGTTGTGCCTATGACATCTGAAATTTCGTCTACTTTTCAGATCATTTTGAATCGCGTCAATCGGAGTTAGGGTTCTCGAGATATGGTCAGAATACTGACAGGGGGTCAAAGCTGCCAGCAACATCCTTTAACTTTGATATTGCATATTCTATCTTCGTGTGATCAATTCAATTGAATGTTTCTTGACCAAAGCATCATTCAAACATTCCTCAACATACTCCATAAGTTTCAAGCTCCGTTTTAAGCTCCAAACGTGCATCCAACTGCTCCCAAAGCACTGCTCCACTCGAACTATCTGAAATCAACAATAAAACATGAGCAGTACGGGAATTTTAACAAAAGACATGAGCTGAATGTTATCTAAATAAATGACATGCAAATGTACAAGATATGATCCTAAATGATAACAAAAACTACCCTATAAGATGCATAAAATGGAATCTAACAATCATGATGGCCACCATGACAGTCGAGTTCCAAAATTCCTATGAGGACTACTATCCTTTTGAGATACACCAGGACTTGATGGACCGCTACCATCAAAGTGCTCTTCAAGAGCAATATGAAATCATCTCCTCCATGATAAAAAGCCGAATGAAGGATGGTGAACCCATCACGGGCCACATGCAGAAAATGCAATGGTATGTGGACCCTCTAATGAAGTTGAATGTGAACTTCCCTGAGTAGTTAGGAATAGACATCATTTTGCACATCTTACCATCTTGTTATGACCAATTCCGCATGACATATCACATGAACAAAGAAGAATTCACCCTCAACAAACTTCAAGGACTCTTGAAGACCGCCGAAAGTGGTCTAAAGGGTAAGTCGGTTGTTACCACTCCTACTCCTACTCCAAACTTCGCACCCGTCCTGGCAATCGGGAAAGGTAGAGGGAAGAAGAGGAAGAACCCTTAGAAGGGTACCAAGGCTAAGACCCTTAATGGATCCTCTTCAAGCGGAACCAAGAATGGTTTTGTCACTCTTTCTTCTGATCCCAAGGAGGCTGAATGATTCTATTGCCATGAAAAGGCGCACTGGAAGCAAAACTGTCCAAAGTACCAGCAAGATTTGAAGGATGGGAGAGTAAAACCCAACCATGCAGGTATTTACACTATATTATCTAGTAACTCACCCTATTCTAACTCTTGGTTCCTTGATATCGGTTGTGGTATTCATATTTGTTCTAATTTGCAGGGACTAAGAAGAAGTAAGAATATGGAGCATGGAAAGATAAACTTGATCATGGGGAATAGGAAAGCTTCACCTGTCACCAAGATTGGAGTTTATAATTTGCTGCTAAGTAGTGGGTTTACTTTAGATTTGAATAAATGTTATTATTCTCCTGAAATGGCAAGAAACATTATTTCCTTTCATGCTTTGTACAAACAAGGGTTTACCTTTTCTTTTCAAAATGAAAGTGGTGGAATAAATGCTTCTATAATAATGTGTTTTATTTTAAAGCATTACCTTGTGATGGTGTGTATGAAGCTGTGTTTGTTGTAGAAAACATAGGAAATAATGTGTTGTGTATTGATTCTACTAATGATAACATCTTGGATAAAGCATCATTATGGCATTATTGTCTTGGACATGTAAGCATGAAATGCATCGGCCACCTCCAAAAGGATGGAGTTTTGGAATCATTTGACCTAAAGTCAGATGATAGTTGTGAATCATGCTTACTTGGAAAAATGACAAAGTCACCCTTCACAGGTTCCTTTGCTAGGGGTGAAGGTTTGTTGGATCTAGTGCACACGGATGTGTGTGGACCCTTCAAAACTGCCACAAGGGATGCTAATCATTATTATGTGACTTTTATGGATGATTATAGTAGATATGGATATGTCTACCTAATAAAGCATAATTCAGAGACTTTCGAAAGGTTTAAAGAGTTTAAACAGGAAGTAGAGAATCAATTGGGCAGGAACATTAAGATGCTTCGATACGATCATGGTGGTGAGTATCTTAGTATAGAGTTCCTCGACTATCTTATGGAATGTGGGGTTGTCTTACAATTGACACCTCCCAGGACACCACAGTTGAATGGTGTAGCTGAGAGGCCTAATGGAACCCTATTGGATATGGTTCATTCCATGATGAGTCGAGCTTCGCTACAAATCTGATTTTGGGGGTATGCCTTAGAGACTGCCGCCCATATCCTTAATCGGGTCCCTACAAAGAAGGTTGCCAAAACACCTCACGAGGTGTGAACTGGAAAAGTTCCTAGCCTAGCCCACATCAAGGTTTGGGGTTGTGAAGCTTTCATGAGATGCGAGACTCATGATAAGCTTGAACCCCGAAGTGAGAGGTGTCTTTTCATCGGCTACCTACATAAATCCTTTGGTTACATCTTTTATAGACCTAGTGAGAATGTGGTCTTTGTAGCAAGGAGGCCTGTCTTTCGAGAAAGAGAGTTCATAAGCCAAGGAAACAGTGGTAGGCAAATTGACCTTGAAGAAGTTCAAGAGTCAAGTGGTGAAGGAACCTCAAAACCTAGCCATCAACTTGAGGAGCAAACTCCTGTTGATCCAAGTGTACCTCCAAATGCGCCTCTGAGGCGTTCCACATGGGTTAGGAATGCACCCGAGCATTACTATGGTTTCCATATTACTGCGGAAGGTGAGACACTTATCAGTGATGAGACACTGGTGAGTCTGGATGAACCTAACAGTTATGCGGAAGCCATGGCAGGCCCCAAGCCTGCTAAATGGAAAAAGGCAATGGAGAGCAAGATACAGTCCATGCATGACAACCAGGTTTGGGACTTGGTTGTCAATTACTGGGTCGTAAGATAGTTGGGTGCAAATGGATCTTCAAGAAGAAGACCGACATGGATGGTAATGTACACATGTATAAGGCGTGACTGGTTGCAAAGGGCTTTTCTCAAACTCCGGGAGTTGATTATGATGAGACCTTTTCACCGCTAGCCAAGATTAAATCCATAAGGGTCTAGTTAGCCATTGTTGCATTTCACGACTATGAAATATGGAAAATGGATGTCAAAACCGCTTTCCTTAATGGAAAATTGGTTGAGGATGATTACATGAATCAGCTAGAGGGTTTTGTTAGCACAGAGTACCCTAATAGAGTGGTTAAGCTTGAGAAATCCATTTACGGATTGAAACAAGCACCACGCAGATGGAATCTTTGCTTCGATGAGAAACTCAAGGAGTTTGGCTTTTCGAGGAGCAAGGATGAGTCATGTGTATATGTTAGGGTTAGTGGGAGTATAGTTAGCTTTTTGGTACTGTATGTCGATGACATACTACTCATAGGAAATGACATCCCAACTTTGCAGGAGGTTAAGTCCTGGCTTGGGAAGTGTTTCGCTATGAAGGACCTTGGAGAAGCTACCTATATCCTAGGGATAAGGATACTGAGAGACAGGAGTAAAAGACTAATTGGAATTAGTCAGAGTACCTACTTGGATAAAGTGTTAAAGAGATTCAACATGGAGAATTCCAAGAAAGGTGAGCTACCGATCCAACACAATGCTAGACTGAGTAAAACTCAGAGTCTGAGTATAGAGGCCGAGATAGCTGAGATGAGTCGATTACCATATGCTTCCGCTGTTGGCTCGATCATGTATGTTATGATTTTTACTCACCCTGATGTGGCCTTTGCTTTGAGCATGGTCAGAATATACCAGGGAAACCCTGGCAAGGCTCATTGGACTGCGGTAAAGAATATTCTCAAGTACCTGCGGAGGACTAAGGACTGGGTTTTTACCCTCGGTGGGAGTGATGACTTGAGAGTAGTTGGGTATAGCGATGCTAGATTTCAAATTGATAGGGATAATTTCTGCTCTCAGTTATGATGGGTCTTTACCCTGAATGGAGGAGCAATTACTTGGAAAAGTTCCAAGCAGGAGACAGTAGCTGATTCTACTTGTGAATCAGAGTACATAGCAGCAAGTGAAGCGGAAAGGGAGGCGATATGGCTGAAGAACTTAATTGGAGACCTTCGAGTTGTACCAACTATATAGGAGCCTATGGAGATTTTCTGTGACAACAATAGTGCGGTTGCCTTAGCCAAGGAGCCAAGAGATCATGGAAGATCCAGAAACACTGACAAAAAATATCACTTCATAAGACACAAGATAGAAGAAGGACTCCTCGTGTCAAATAGGGTATCGTCAAAAGAGAACCCAGCATATCCCCTTACGAAGGGACTGACTAGGGTTAGGCGTTTGCAGCATACGAGAAGCATCGACTGAGAGACGATATTAGTTTTAATAATTAGATAGCTATTTTGAAACTTGTAAAGTATAACTGACATTTGATGACTAAATAAAAGTTGTTGTTTATTTATAAGTGAAGTGTTACTATCTTATGTTAATCATTTACTATTGTTTCAACTTTGCATGTTTTGACTTCCAGAATAATTATTCAAAACTCTCCACAGTCAGTCATACATTGGAAGTAGGTATTGAATTAGGACTGTCATGAATTTGGCTTGTAAGATTGTCTAAGGTGCATTAGACATTGCAATGGTTGCTACAACTTTCATGAGTGCTCATAAGTTCTGAGTATTGGATTAAACCCACGTTAATTTGTATCACCTCATGGAATATATCTCGGGTGATCGTGAGACAGTAATATCATTCATATACATATATACATATATATATATATATATATATATATATATATATATATATATATATCATAAGTTCTGAGTATTGGATTAAACCCACGTTAATTTGTATCACCTCATGGAATTTATCTCGGGTGATCGTGAGACAGTAATATCATTCATATACATATATATATATATATATATATATATATATATATATATATATATATATATATATATCTTCAAACTTAGAGATGAGAGTTGTTGACTATAGGTTGGTTATCCATTGAATGTACGAAAACGCATCAGTAACTTGATGTGATAAAACGTGCTTTTATGCATAATTCAACTAGTAGCTAGTACAAGCATATGAGTCAAAGTTTATATGTTCCTTCTAGCAATAGAAGCGATATCTGGGCCCCTCGATGATTTGGTTTTGATTTATGTGTCGGGCCCAGTCAGAACCTAATTGATGCGTTCAATTTAGTTCTATGTCAAACAAATCAGAGATCAAGAAACAACTATTAGACAATAAGTACGACACTATTCCATGTATTTGTCTGGCTGATATCTTGAGAACAGAGGATTATATGATCACTTATCTAAAATGGCGCTTCATAGTTCAACAGAGTTTTAAAGAGCTACGATTGCTAGTTGGTTCCTGAAGTTGTACTTGCAACTATAGTTATCAGACTTATCCAAGTGGGAGACTGTTGGATAAGGTGTATAAGTTCGTATATTTGGTATGAACTTGACCCGACCCGGCGTGGTCCATTTGGGTTGCACTTCACTTAACAATTTGTATGGATATATTTTTGAGAATAAGATGTTTATGATCTATTAATATATTATAAGTTATAATATATTAATCTGCAGTTATATTATTTAATTAGTGTTGATCAAGAATTTATTTTTGGAATTAATTTAATAATCAAAAGAACCTAATTAAATATGGACTCTTATATATATATGGAATGGGCTAAGCTTTATTTAGGATGGGCTACGAGTATATGGAAGTCCATGGAGCTTTTAACCCATGGATCCTAGGTAAATGAACAATCATGGGTATTAGGGTGTAACCCTAATCCTCTATTCTATATAAAGATGTCCTTGGTTCTAGAATTAGCACTAGTATGAGTGAGAAACAAGTGTGGGCTGATTTTAGCAAGCATCATATTCTCTCAAGTATTTCCAAGTTGTTTTGGGTGATTAGTGACACCACTTGAGGCATCCACACTATTGGTGTTAGGCTCTAAAACTCCAAGCAATAAACCACAAAAGAAAGGTATGTTATTCTACTTATAGTTTTATATTACAAGTACCCCATAACATGGTAGTTAGGTTGTAAACCTAGGAAATCAAATTTGCATGTATTTTAGAGAAAACATAGATCCAAGGTTTCTAGGGTTGCATGTACACCATAGGAGTTTTAGAATGCTCAAAACGCAACAATAAAGGCCTTCAAGATGGGTCTAAGGAAGGATGCACCCTTCTATGAAGATCTTGTGATGACCCCATGCAAGAGATAGGACGAAGTTAGGTGCTGAGCATTGAGATTCATAAGGCTTGAAGAGGATAAAGATGTCTAGAAGAGGAGTAACCCTTCAAGTCAATACGAGAATCCCAATAGGAAGGCCGAATCCTCGGTCCTAAGATCCTACAAATCAAAGCCCTATTCCAAACCAGATCATCATAGGGTTAATGTCCTCGAAGATGAAGGAGAGGAATAGGAACTTCCTAAGATCACTGGATATTGTTTTTATGTAGATGTTTCAGGTTTAATCCATGCTATGCAGGATCTTGGAGACAAAGCAAGGTGGCCAAAGAAGGATAACAAGTCCACCAGTTAGAAAGAAAAGTCCAAATGGTGTGCTTACCACGAAGGTTTTGGTCACATGACAGAGTATTGTATAGGCCTAACCAGGAGATCAATTACCTCCTTAGCAAGGGGCATCTCAAAGAGATCCTCGGAAGAAAACAGAAAAGTCCAAGGAGAACAACCGAGATGGTCACAAGATCTCCACCCCCAAACGCCAAAATAATTAACATTATCTCAGGCGGATCTAACATTTGTGGTACTTCTTACTCTCAATATAAAAGACATGCAAAGGTCTCTAAAAAAGAAAAGGAGGATAGACCACAGAAGAATACCTTGGTTAGCAATGAAAAGGAAATCATGTTTGACGAGACAGACAAGAAAGGGATCCAGGATCCTCACCATGACGGACTCATGATAACATTGTACATTGCCAACCACCATCGATGAGAGTCAGAGACGAGGATGTACAAAAGATAGCATTTCAGACTCACTATGGCCACTATGAGTTTGTGGTGATGCCATTTGGGCTCACCAATGCTCCTGTTGTGTTCATGGATCTCATGAACCGCATATGCATACCAATGTTTGATCGGTATGTGATAGTTTTTATCGATGATATTTTTGTTAATTCTAGTATGCAGAATCAGAACGAGGAGCACTTGCGAGAGGTCTTGGATACCCTGGGGAGGGAGAGCTTGTATGCAAAGTGCTCCAAATACGATTTCTGGTTGCACGAGTGATGCGTGAAAATAGCTACACGGAATTTTACATACTCTCATACTAGCTATTCGAATCAGGGCATTGTACCCATCGCAAATAGTATAGCACAAAAGTCGGGTATCAAACACAGGAAACGAATTCCATTATTTAACCTACTTAATATTAAATTAATCTAAAATGCTAACAAGAGTAAAATGAGTTTTTATCTAATTTTGCAAGTTTAAATGAACTTAATTTATCAACAACTATTCAATCAAATTATAAAAAAACTCTTGTTAGTTTGAATCCACTTTCCCTCAATGCTTTAAATATTAATTATGACAATTCTCGTTGGTTACCAATTACAATATTATTAGCAATTCAATTTCAAATTTACCATTATTCAATTAACTCATGTAGAGCAATGTCTGGTCACACATAACTTAACACATAATCAATTATTAGATAGGATTGGAGCTATGTAAGATTGATTTAACAAACACAATTGTGATCACAATATGAGTTCTCTAGCACGGCCAAATTAAATACTTCAATTGCTTATCTAAGATTGGTTTGATCTTAGCTCTAATAATATAATGTTCACTAAATTACTAGGTTGTCAAATTTATGCAGATTAATGGTAACTAAACTACACAGAAGATGAACCAAAGTAGTCAAATATCAAGTTAAGCATGCTAGGTATAAACAATCACACATAAGACATTAACCAACTAGAAAAGTCTAAACTAACCATGAGCTCCTGCTTCATCTAGCTAACAAAATCAGGTAGATTTAGCTACTCATCAAAATAATCACATAAGTAAACTTCATAATCTAATACATAGTAATGTACCAAACTATAAACGAAGTATGATCTCCTTCCTCTCCTTGGTTGAAGCTACGGGGTTTCTGACTTGTATTCTTCTAAAAAACGACTTTTGGAACACTATTCTTCCAAAAAGCAACCAACAAATCCGTAAGTGTTCAAGATATATATACTTTTCATGAAATTACATTCCATGTCATGGAACAAGGCTCCACGTCGTGGACTTAGATGAATCCTTATCGGGCAAGGATTTTGACTTTGCGCGTACTCATCTTCCAGAATTTTCCATTCCATGTCATGTAAGTGATATCCACAACGTGGATACAGCTATTTTTGTGGGTTTTCTTTTCTTTTGTCTTCCAAGCCTCCAAAGTTTCTTTTTTTCCACTTTTAGTCCTTATTCTTCAAAATGATTTCTTTTAGCCGAAAAATACAATTTAATCTTATAAGTACCATTATTCTATGAAAATAACCAAAATATGTTTAAATAAGTATTCAAATATTACCTAAAAGTATGTATAAATATGGCAATATCAAAATACCCAGCACCTATCCTTTACTTGCCCTCAAGCAAAACTAATTATTTTTAATTCAAACCTTCATCACTAGCATCACATAGAACAATCCATTTCGATCGCAGCCATTATACTTGTTGGATTAGGTGTCTAAGCCCATAACTATAATTAGGATGTACTTGCCCCCATAACTATAATTAGGATGTACTAGACAGGATGACTGTTAAGGAGAGAGGAGGATTTATTATTAAGAATAATAAATTGGGGAATAAATATGATTTAATAATATATTATAAGAATAATATATTAATTAGGAATCATATTATTAATTAGTATTTAATCAGAAATTAATTTGGAATTAATTTTGGGATTAAAGGAACTGATTAAAAGTATAGGGGTTGTTTCATAATTATTTCATAGTTGAGGCTTTTGGCCATTTGACCACCTTATTAAGCAAGGGCCAAAATTCCCTAGAAGGATCTAGGAATTTTCGTCCAAGGCTAAAGGGTATAAGATCCATGGACTTGCTTAGGACCTACGCTAAGGAATTAGGGTTTCCACCCTTAAACCCTAGCTAGCCTCAAGTATAAATAGACCCCCTAGGCATTGGAGTTTTGGCCTACCTTCAAGAAACCCTAGGAGTGCCGATTTCTAGAGCAAGCCACCCTATCTCATTTTTCTCATATTCATCCTTTCACCTAGTGTGTTTGTGAGCCATTAGAGGTACTACAATTGTGGTACTTGTTCTCAAGAGCTAAGGAAATTCAAGGAACTAGTTGTTATTACTATATAGCAACAAAGGTATGTATTCTAATCTTTTGTTTGTGTATTTCGAAAGTTTAGATGCATGCTAGGGTTTTCCATTGTGTTCATGTGTGGTATGTCTAATAGTGAAAACATATATCCAAATTAGGGTTGCATGCACACATAGGATTGTTTGTATAAAACCCAATAGTGGTATCAGAGCCTTTGGTTGTTTGTTTTCAATTAGATTTGATACAAAAGTATGAATTTGATAAACTAGGGTTTACGGAAAGTAAACCCTAAGTTTTGGATTTTCGAAATTAGTGTTTCAAAACCCTAGTTTTCGAAATTTGTTAGGGTTTCTTGAATCCTTTCCTTTGGCCTCATATTTTCGATTCTAGGGTTGGTTAAGCCTAGGGTTTTCGAAAATACTTTCCTCCCCAAGACTAGATTTCAAAATTTTAGGGATTAGGATAATGTAATCTTTGGTAATTATCTTATTAATTGTTTAAGTGGATAATTAAAGATTTTGAAATATCCCTTCCCAAATTTTCGAAATCTTGGGGATAAAGAGATTAGGTTAAATTAATTGTTTAATTTAATGGATAATCATTTAATATTAATTAATTTAAATTAGTTGTATAATAATAGTTATTAAATCAAAGTTTTAGTATTTAAGATTTTAAAATTAAAAGGTATTAGTTTTCGAAAATTTTAAATTTGATTAAAACCCTAGTATTTTGAAATGTTTAAAATACACCCTTATACAATCATAATATTAAAAGCTTAATACTTATATATATCTATAAGATGAGTCAGTCTTACCATTAGTAGGCCTCACTCATGAAGCCGATCTATAAGGGGGTATAAGGAAACTGCCTATAAAATGGCGGTTGAATGGGTGTCCACTCTCACCCACTAGCATCTTTCTCTAACTCTAGATCCTTCTCTAACATTGCCATCTTAAGTCTCTTGTTATCTAGTCTTCCTCTCATATGGAACATCTCTTGGGACGTAACATTCTTCTCATCTAGGGCTTTGTTATAGTCTGTAAGGACGGCAGCACAAGTGTCATTAAGATCATCTATGTAGGGTTGACAGTCATGCATGCTATAATTTAAAGTTCAGATCATGAGTTTTACCTGTTCAACGATGCTTAGAGTCCCATCTTTCGCCATGTAGCAGTAGTTTCTATTCAACATTGCTGACCCATCATCATCCGCAGTGGCCATCATGCAGATTTTCCCTTTTCTCTTAACACTGCTGATGGTCTCTTCTTCATCCCCTGATGACCAAACTTGATGGTCTCTGTTAACTTGAGCCACATATGCCCTTGCCTTTTCTTTTTCTTCCAACTCTTGAGCCATTCTAAGATAGAATGCTCTGTCCTTGACTACATTGGCCATACAATCTTTTGCGAAGTGATTTTCTTTATTGCATTTGTGACAAATCAAAACATCAGTCTTGTCTTCTGATTGAGTACCGGGGTCATTGTTCTGAGGAGACTGCGGTACCTCCTTGGGTTGATTGTTCTGAGGAGACTGCGATACCTCCTTGGGTTGCGGAAAGAGGAAGGTGGTATGCGGTTGAACTGTTGGCTAACTAGAGCAATAGCCTTCTGAAATTCTTCTTCATCATCATACTCAAAATCCGCTTCGTATGACTGTGGTTGGGTGTCATACGATGAAGAGTAAGGTGACTGCGGTGGAGCTTGTGTTATGAGAGCAAGTGGTCCTCAGAAGTCAGCACAGTCATTGAGTACAGTGGAATCTTGTGCTTGAAGTTCTCCATAGAGTTTGTAGAGTGATAAAGAGTGAATCTTCCTGTCACCTTGGACTATCATTTTGGTCGTAGTCCAATGTCGTCCTAATCCATTAAGGAACTGGAGATTGGTTTCATGGTTGCTGCAGATGGTACCAGCATTTGATAACTTTGTCACTATCAGGTTGAATCTCTTGAAGGAATCTTCCAAACTTTCACCAGCATGATCTTTGAAGTTGTTGAAGTCATTGAGTGTGGTAGTGAGCTTCTTATCTTGTGCTTGTTCTGAGCCTTCATACAGGTTTTTGAATACATCCCAGATCTCTTTTGCTGACTTGCAGTTTATGATAATATCAAAGTTGTCAGGAGCGACACCACAAGAAATTTCATAAAAGCAATAGCATCATTTTCCATTTTATCGAGATCATCCTTGGTAGGACGCCTCATAGTTGGTTGAGCTCCTCCTAGTCTGGTTGGCGCACTGTTAGTTTGAACTGGTGTAAGGACTAGAATGTGTGGTCCTTCTTCCACAGATCGCCATACCTCTCTACCCAG
Source organism: Lactuca sativa (assembly GCF_002870075.4). Taxonomy (NCBI): domain Eukaryota; kingdom Viridiplantae; phylum Streptophyta; class Magnoliopsida; order Asterales; family Asteraceae; genus Lactuca; species Lactuca sativa. Next base: position 1,698,542 of record NC_056629.2, read on the forward strand.
TCTTCTTAAGTACCTCTCCATTCTTTGTGACCAGTGATGATATTCACTTGCTACCAGTATTGGGGCTCGGTTAGAACCACCAACACTATTGGAGACATTCAGAGATAACGATTGTGCCATTTTTTTTTTGAGAAATGAGATTTAGTGGTATAGAAGGCTTAATGAGAAAATCAGAGTTCCAATATCCAAAAAGCAACCACTTTGGCTCTGATACCAATTGTTGAGAGAAAAACATGTAGACACACTTGAACAAACGTTAGTACAAGTATATTGTAGAACAGAGTTAATCTCAAAGGATCAAAAGCTCAACAATAATATAGTTAGATAGTTAGATAGTTAGTTGCGGAAAGTAAAGAAATGTAAATGACAACAGTTGTTATATCAAGAATACACTTAAATTGATTCATAACAAGGAATGCATTCACTCCAAGTTAGTAAGTGAGATCAAGTTTAGTGATTAATTCTAGAAGACTTGCTCCGAAGAGAGGTTATGTTCCAGTAGCAGTTTGAATGTGAAGAGTAATAAGATAGAGAAATGAAGAAGATAAGAGAGATGATTGAAGGAAAATCTTGTGTATTAAGAAGTTAAGAAGTATAGTAAGAAGTGGTTTTGATACAAAAGAATGTGTCTATTTATAAAGACTCTGAAACAAACTACTCTATAAGCAACCGTGCAAGGCATGCTGGACAATAGAGTACATTACATAAGATAAGTAAAGGAAATAACTAAGACTGCGGACGCTGAAGACTTGATGACTCCGGATGCTGAGATGATTGCTGATGGAGAATGGTTGCGGTTTGTAGAAATGACTTCGGATGCTGGATTGGTTGTGGGAGCTGAACCGTTGCGGTAGTAAAGAGATGGTTGCGGTACTTGAGTTCAAGTGGGTCACTTTTATGATTCAACATGGGTTGAGAGTGGTCCAACCCGGGGATTGATCAAACTCTTGAGATGAGTTTGATTTTAGTAGTGCGTCAGGAAGGCGATATGAGGTTTCAGATTCAGAGAATGAGTACTCTTGTGAAAAGTTAGTTGTCATCTGGAATTGAGACCAGAGGTTTAGTGTTTGGATGGGATAGTGCAGTGAGTTGCACGGAATTCTTGAGCCTTAGATGTCAAGTGTCAGGAGTGAGTCGATCTTCGGTTGGATTGTAGTTTACGTATGAGGTAAAGAGAATTTTTTGACTTGAGTGTCACTGGGCCGAGATAGTTGACACGAGAAGGAAGTTAGTGAGACATTCTGAATCATGTCATGGGTAACCATGGAAGTTCAACTATAGGGTTGAGGTTCTATGGGTTTTCCTATAGCAACAGCTATCAGTCGAGCATCGGTATGCCACCCTTTGAGATGGTGTATAGGAGGAGGTGTCAGACCCCCCATTTGTTGGGAAGAGAGTCCTTGCGAGCAGATTCAGAGCATGTACGATACATGGAGTAGCGGTTACTCTGATAGGGATAGTGTAGAGTGGGGTGTGAGCACCGTGGCACTTGTCTGAAGTGGCAAGGTTGACAAGTAAATTTCCTTGGGTAAGGAAAGAGAAAGGTATGTAACTCCGAGAGGAGTGTTGGTTCACGTAAGTGAAAGCAGCAGTGAGAATGGATGACTAAGAGTATGGTGGTTGAAAACTGTGTCTGTGCCAGTGGTATACAAGCGCTTCCGGGTTGGGTGTCTGGTGAGGTTGCGGAAGAATCTCCGGTGGTTTAGAACCAGAGGAGTTCGGAAGAAATGCAAGGATAGAGCCTTTGATTTAAGTATGGCTGTGAGGTTATGTATATAGTGGTAATTCATCCCGGGGATGTCTGATGGTATCGTCAGTATGTCGGATTTTTCCAACCCGAGGATGTAAAGTAGGCTCAGCATGTGTATTCGATTGCAGAGGAGAGCTCAGGAGAGTTGTTCAGGAGCTGAAGGATGGGTCATCCTGTCAGCACGGAAAGAAAAGAGTTGGATTCGGACTGAAAGTGGGATGAGTCCCAGAAGTGAATTCGATAAAGGTTATGCTAATCAAGGAAAGGGATAGCAGTTTGGACCGGGTCAGGACCCGGTGGTCTGGGGTGATGTCTAGCTGTGTAAGGGTCAAGCGATCGTTGTGATTTGGAGCGAGTGAAGTATCATGGAGTGGTACTCGGTTGATTTGTGTGGGTATCAGAGGTGAGGCGGTGGTCAGGACACCGCAGGGGAAGAGTTAGGTTTTGGGTTTCGGTGGTAGTGTTTTGAGGAACCTGGTCTGGTTAATGCCAGGTGGTGCATTGCGAGAGTAGTCTCTGGAGTTGTGTTGCCGCAGGCTTCGAGGACGAAGCCTAATTTAAGAGGGGGAGAATTGTAACATTCCGAGTTCAGGGGTGCAAAGTTCAGGGTTCAAAGTGAAAATGTTAATGGTCAACTCGGCGAGTCCATGGGTAGACTCGGCGAGTAGGGTCGCGATTCTGGTCCCGTGTTTAGTGTCCAACTCGGCGAGTCGGTGGCTGGACTCGGCGAGTTGGTGCTGTGTGGAGAAAACCCTAATCCCAGGGATTAGGCCCTATATAAAGAACATAATACCCTCTCCCCAGCCTCTTTACTCTCCCTTGAAGTCCAAAAACCCTAATATTCGTTGTGAGAGAATTAGAGAACATTTGGATCTTGAAGGACTATTTGTTGAAGAGATATTTGAAGATTAAGAGGCTTGGAGCAAGGGGCTTTTCAAGGTTTTGACTTATTCTTCTGTTGGAACCTTCTTTTGAGGTAATGATTAGTTGCTTGAGCTGTTATCCATCTAGATCTATCATTTGTGGGATTTTTGGGTGTATATCTAGTGCTATCTTGAGTTTGGAGGTTAGATCTGAGGTTGCTACCTCAGATCTAGAGTAGTGATGATCCAAAAGAGCATAAAGTCCCTGTTCAAGAGCTGTTGATGAAGTCTTTTGGCCCCAAACCTTAGCCCAAGAGTGTATTATGCTTAGATCTCCTTGGATTCACGTAAAGTTCGCCACTTTACGTGATGGATGGCATGTATAAGAGTAGATCTATGGATTGGAAACCCTGCATGGCTTGGAAAGCCTCTGTGTGGGTTAAGAGCTAGTAGTACTCGGCGAGTCACATGGGTGGACTCGGCGAGTTGGTTGAAGATAGCCATGGACTCGGCGAGTTTGGTCTTGAGGTCCTAATCTTTTACGGTTAAGCTGAGAATCGGTGAGTCAAGGGATGACTCAGTGAGTTGAGTACGGTTTGACTCAGAGTTGTGGGACTCAGCGAGTCTTGGGGCGACTCAGTGAGTTGAGTCGTGTTATGGGAGTTTCAGAGCATGGAGACTCGACGATTCAACGGGTTGACTCGGCAAGTAGAGTCAGTCAGGAGGGTTGGCTTTGACCAAGAGTTGACCAGTTGACTTCCAGGGGTATTTTGGTTGTTATTGGTATTTATTGGTTTCGGTGATTCAGTGGTGGAGTTCGTGACGGTGGTCGGAGCAGCGTGATCTTGTTCTTCAGTCGGCAGTAGTAGGTGAGTATCCTCATTATACGTTACCTTGAGTGGTAGTTATGTGTGACCGGAGGGTCTTATGTGCTTACCTTGAGTATTATGTTATATATGATATGCTATGCATCATGTCATTGTGATTTATGCTATGCGGAGTTTATAGACCGGACCAGAGGGTCCAATGATATAGACCGGACCGGAGAGTCCAATGATACAGACCGGACCGGAGGCTCCAACGATACGAAACTGGAGGGTTCCGCTGAGACACACCGACCGGAGGGTCATATTGTATCCTTGAGTGGCGTATGTGTTTAATGTGGTATTTTGGGGAACTCAATAAGCTTCGTGCTTACAGTGTTTTGTGTTATGTGTTTTAGGTTTTATCAGGATCACGGGACGGCACCAGCTTGATTGTACACACCAGAGGAAAAGTTTGGTTTGAGGATTCTGGTTTATTAAGTGATTGAACAAAAGATTCATGTCTTGTAATTAAAACAAAAAGGAGATTTTTATGAAAAGTGTTAAAGAAATAAATTATTTTAAATGAAATGTTTGTCTGAAAATTTTAGTGTTACAAGTTTACCTACAAACTCGGAAACCGAAAGCTCAATATATCTTCTGCTTCTTACAGGAAACGAAAATACCGCTACTTTGGTCACAGAAAGTGACATCTCAACTATCGGCCGATCGCTCAACTTCGACCACAATCTTCCATAAAGCACCATCTTTACTCATCCCTAAGTCTTGCGACTCCAACCGGCATCTCACCAGTAAAATCTCTTGGAAACTAACTAAATTTCCCTCTCAAGGTACACTCTAATTGAAGCTTGCTCGACATGGACCTCTAGCCCCACACTCTATCATATCGGTTCTCAGTCTAAACAATCACAACGGGACAATTCGTAAACTCAGAAGCATTATCTACTACAAATCATGGTACTCAAACCATGTTATCTCCCCTCAATCTGCTACTTAGAACCCTTGTGATTCTCCTTGTTTTGAGTATGGGTCCTCTACTTTCAGTGGTATGGGCCCATACTACCTGCCACATCTACCTATACTTTCAACACGGATCATCCCAGATTTCCTAAGTAGATACTCAACCTTCTTGATCACCAATCCTGTTATACCTTGTTGCTCTCCAGCAAATACTATCCTTTATCAGTGTACTCATCTAACTAAGGTTGTTCCCTAGGTTCTCACACTTCTCTACCATCAGCTACTAAATAACTCCTTATGATGCTAGCCATCTACCTCCTGAATATCGTCATATTCACATCGTAGCTGACTCCCACCATCAAGAGTTCCACAAAGCACGAAGCAATCAACATTCGGGCATCGAATAACCTCCACCGGCACAAAACACTACTCAAGCACACAACTCTACTTGCTCTATTCACAACTCAAAAGGCATCACCAAACTCAGGCTATCGTACCTCTCATGTTATCTAATCACTCTTTTCAATATACTCTTCAAATGATCATCTAGGTATCTCTCCTATATTACCTTGCTACTCAAAGCTCTCTCTCTAAAAGATTCCTGCTAGCTACTCCAACTCAGCACCTTCACAGAGCAAATAACAGATAGTAACATCTCCTAGGCTCAGGCACCATAAATCAGGCAACTCTAGCCCTAGAATCTAAAATAACTACCCTATCCTCTAGCATGCAATTTTAATATCTCATAAACATCTCATAAATCTCTCATAAAGTACATAATTAAGGTATTTTGGGAAATCACCGTTCGGGCTCTGGCTGATTGTACACACTGTTCCTTCTCGTTTTTGACTTATAAACTCTTACTCGTTTTAGAAAAATCATTTCTTTTGAAAACTTTTCTCAAATCCTCAATTTGAGTCCAGACATACCCGAAGGTGCCTCCGAGTCCCTCAAACCAAGACTCTGATACCAAATTGTAACACCGTAAATTTTCAAACAAAATTTTCATTTAAAAATGTCATTAACATAAAACAGAAAGATCTCCAAAATCTCAATTTATCAAAACACATGTCTATAATAACAAAATCCAGGATCCACAAAACAATCAAGTCGGCGCCTTCCTGTGATCCTAAGAAGTACCTAAAACACATAACACATAACACATAACACGCTAAGCACGAAGCTTAGTGACTTCCCCAAAATACCACACATATCTCATTAGCCTATCATGGCTATGCTCAGATAAGACCCTCCGGTCAATGTGTCTCAGTGGGACCCTCTGGTCCCACAGCTCGGGTGGACCCTCCGGTTCTAACTCAGTAAACTCAGTATAATACACAACATAAATCACAATGACATAATGCAGGATATCACAATACTTAATATAAGCACATAATATCCTCTGGTCACACATAGATTTCCACTCAAGGTAAGTATAGTGAGAAGACTCGCCTCGGATGATGAACAACTCCTATAGATGTTTCTGTTGCACACCGGCCTCTAACACTGAACCAAAACTCACAATTACCCAATTAAGATCTAAGACCAAACCTCACTTATTAGGACTAAAGATAGCTCACTACCCAACCCAAAATTTAATCAAGCTCTTTGGGCCCTCCAAAGCCTAATACTAAATGGGCTCTCCCAAGGCCTAACTCCTAAACTTAAGTCCTAATGGCAAGACCAACACAAGGCCCAAAACATACACAATATTTCTCTGATCAAAATCTCTAGTACAACAATCCCAAAATCCAGGCCCAAAATGAGATTTAGCCCAAAAAGCCCACAACTAGATTACGTGGCGCTTACCTCCCTTGGTACGCTTAGTGTGCATATAAATCCTGATCGAGGACATTAGATCAGTATGCAGGGTGTACCAGGATTACACAGGGTGTACGTCCCATGATTTCTCTTCCTAATCTTTTGGTCTTTATCTGTTAAGACCATATCTCTACTCTCAAATTTGGACCTCCTGATGGCTCATACTCCATAAAGTTTGTGACGTTAATCCTTTGCATGGCTGAGGAAGTACCAAACACAAAAACTCTCACTCTTTACTCCCAAAAATGCACATATCTCATGCATGGGGTGTTTTTTAACAACCAATACCTCATTTTTATGAATCCATTCCATTAATAACACTCAATGGGACATATATTAAGCTAACAACTCATAAAGCTTCAAGCTTTGGGACCGAAACCCTAAAATGGACCATAATATGCTCAAATGAAAAAGAATGAGAAAGCTTTGAGCTTTATACCTTCAAATGATGCTCCAACCACAAAAAAGCTCATATCCAAGGCTTGGACTCCAATTCCATCCTGCTCAATACTCCTTCTTCACTTCAAGGATACCACAAGAACACTTAGAAGCTCACAAATGGACACTCAAGCTAGAGAAACAGATATTATGGTTTTGAGAGGGTTGAAGGATACAAATGGTGGCCAGAAATGAGGCCTTCATGTTTTTAAATAGGGTCGCACCCCTCACTTAGGGTTTTCTCTTTGAGCCTAGTACGCCTAGCATACTAGGTGGCTCTGCGTCCAAATTAAGCACATGAGTACGCTGAGCATACACACTCGTACGCCCTGAAATTACCTCGGATGATGAAAAGCTCTTATAGATGTTGCTGTTGCACATCGGCCTCTAACACTGAACCAAATCCCATAATTACCCAATTAAGATCTAAGACCAAACCTCACTCATTATATCTAAATATAGCTCACTACCCGACCACAATTTACTCAAGCTATTTGGGCCCACCCAGGACCAATACTAAATAGGATAGAAAGACTAATAGGACTTAGTCAAAGTACCTACTTGGACAAGGTGTTGAAACTTTTCAACATGTAGAATTCCAAGAAAGGAGAATAGACTATCAAGAGCAACACCAAACTGAGTAAGACTCAAAGTCCGAGTATTGATGTCGAAATGACAGAAATGAGTCAAGTACCATATGCTTCTACCATTGGCTCGATCATGTATGCCATGACATGTAATCGCCCTAATGTGGCTTTTGCTTTGAGCATGGTTAGTCGATATCAAGGGAACCCTGGTAGAGCTCACTGGATTGCGGTAAAGAACATTCTTAAGTACCTACGAAGGTCTAAGGATTAGGTCCTTATCCTTGGTGAGAGTAATGAATTGAGAGTGCGAGGGTATAGTGACTCCAATTTTCAAACCGACCGAGATAATTTACGCTCTCAGTCGGGATGGGTATTTACTTTGAATGGAGGAGCAATGACTTCGAAAAGTTCCAAGCAGGAGACCGTGGCTGATTCAACGTGCGAATCAGAGTACATAGCAGCGATCGAAGCGTCGAAGGAGGCAATATGGCTAAAGAACTTTATTGGAGACCTTGGAGTTGTACCTTCCATAAAGGAGCCTATGGAAATTTTAAGTGATAACAAAGGTGCGATCGCCTTAACCAAGGAACCGAGGGGTCATGGCAGATCTAGGCATATCGACAAAAAATACCATTTCATCATACATCGAGTAGAAGAGGGACTCCTCATAGTAAAGAGGGTATCGTCAGAGGAGAACCCAGCAGATCCCCTTATGAAGGGAATGAGTAGGGTAAAGCATGTGCAGCATGCTAGGAGTATTAGGCTGAAGGACGATATTAGTTTTAGTGATTAGATAGCTATTTAGAAACTTGTAATAGTTAATGTGTAATTGACATTTGATGATTAAATAAAGGAGTTTTATTTATTAGTAGTGTTACTATCTTGTGTCAATTGTTTACTATTGTTTCATTTTGCAGGTTTTGACTTACAGAATAATAAGATTATTCAAACTATCCACATTCGATCATACTTTGGAAGTAGGTACTGACGCAAGACTATCATGAACTGGCTTGTAGATTGTCTAAGCGTTTAGACATAGAAAAAGTTTGTTCCAATGTTCGTGAGTGCTCCTCAAATAGAATTTGAGTATTAGATCAGACCCCCGCTCACATGAATCACTTCATGGAATTTATCACGAGTGATTGTGAGACGATAATACTGTATAGTTTTTAAACCGAGATAAATGAGTTGTTGTTTACGAGTTGGTTGGGCATTGATAATGCGTAAATGCATCAGTAACTTGATGTTATAAAACGTGTTGTTGTGTATGATTTAACGAGTAAATAGTACAAGCATATAAGTCAAAGTTTATCTGTTCCTTTTATCCTAAGAGGATTAAAAGCGATATCTTGGGCCCCTCGATGATTTTGTGTTAAGTTATGTGGCGGGCCCAGTCAGGACTGAATTGATGTGTTCAATTAGGTTTTATGTTAAACTAATCAGAAATCGGGAAACAAACAATTGGACAATGAGTATGAATGCCAATATCAATTTTGATATTTCCATACTCAACAATGAGGTCCAAGCAAAACATAATTGTATAGTCTACTAAATAAGAATACACTACTACTTCAAAAATTGAAATCAAATATGATTGGATGAATTAGTTTATTGAAAAACTATGTTGATTTTTTCCATTCAATATTCACATAGAAATCTTTGTGACTTCGAGAGTATACTTAATCAAGCTAAGAGACTATATGTCATGAAAGAACACCAATCATATTCTCTAGGATATTCAACTATACCTAGAGTAAAGTCAAATATGGAGATGATATTATTTGCTAAATTCACACAAATTAAATTTACACAGATCCATTAATAAAGTCCTTTTTGAGCTAAGTATGAATGCTCACACTTCAACTGTAAGACCTTATTATTCTATAAATGGGATTTTGATTTGGATTTAGTATTTGGATATTGGAAGATTGTAACGCTCTAAAAATTCCAACCGATTTAAACTTTTCAAAAACAACCCAATTTCATTAAGTTATTACAAAAAGGATTTCAAAACATTTATTATCAGAGTATTCCCAGAACCATATAATAAAACATAAACATGAGGAGCGATATGATCACACCTTTTCCTTGCCACGGTCTCCTGAAGTACCTAAAACGTTAAACCATAACTGTAAGCCCGAAAGCTTAGTGAGATACCCCCAAAATACCAACCACATATACCATACACATAACATGTCATATCATAATAGAACAGCCATGCACTTCGGGTCTACTGTGTAACTGGTCCACCGCACCAGGCCTTAGTCCACCTGGTCCACCCTCCGATTCTAGCCATATACATCGAGTTTGCATGGTGGTTGGTCCGCCCGCACCGGGCCTTCAAGCCACCTGGTCCACTCTCTGAATCTACAGTATGATTGGTCCACCCGCACTGGGCCTTCAGTCGGCCTGGTCCACACTCCGAGCCTCGGCACGTCTGGTCCGCCCTCGTGGCGCCTACAGCCTATACAGACTACGTGTTGGGCCTTCGAAATATCCGGTCCGCCCTGGGTATGTTGGCCTACAGCACAAAGCAGATCCCACCTCAACCCAACCCCAGTCAACCAACCATGTGCACATAAACATACAATCATATAAAAATTAATCACCAATCAACCGATCTAGCAGATCACATACATAGCATACTCAAACCAGGATACCGACCTAACCGGTCACTAACATAGCATCATCCTATATTCCAAGATTCCGACCTTAACAAGGTCTCTAACATATACCATCCTAACTACCAGGATGTAAACATATAGCAAAGCAATAACATAACAACTACCCGGATTTCCATCCGATAAAGGGCCGACCTTGGTGCCTTAGACCCTGTCGATATAGTGAGGATAACTCACCTCACAACTGCTGACTAAAAAGAAAAGATCACGCTGCTCCAACCTCTGACACGAACTCCACCACTGATCAATACCAAATGACTGAACTCAATAAATACCAATAATTACTAGAATACCCCTGGAAGTCAACCGGTCAACTCTTGGTCAAAGTCAAAGTCAACCTTCTTGACTGACTCTACTCGCTGAGTCAACACGCTGACGCGTCGAGTCCCTATACTCAGAAACTCCCAATCCACGACTCAACTCGCTGAGTCGCCCCAAGACTCGCCGAGTCCAACAAACTCTGAGTCCTTTCTCGCTCAACTCACCGAGTCGTCCCTCGACTCACCGATTCACAGCTCAACCTAAAAGGTTAGGACTTCACGACCAGACTCGCCGAGTTGTTCTTCCAACTCGCCGAGTCCATGCACATATTCATACAACTCGTCGAGTGCACCCATGTGACTCGCCAAGTCTCTTCAGATCTCAATCCAAGCATAGGCTTTTAAAGCCATGCAGGGACTCCAATCCATAGATCCATTCCTCTATAGCCTAACCCTCACATAAAGTTGCAAACTTTACGTGAGAGCAAGCAGATATAACCCCAAGACACTTCTAGGGCTAAGGTTCAAGACAAAGGGCCTCACCAATGGCTCCTAGACATGAACTTTATGATCTTCTGGACCATCTAAAGTCCAGATCTGAGGTAGCAACCTCATATCCAACCTCCAAACCCGAAATAACTCTAGAAATGCCCCAAAAATCAAGCAACAAAGGATCTAGACTCAAAGGAGCTTAAGCAATATATTATTACCTCAAATGAAAGCCCCCACTGAAGTAGACCTTGGATCTATACCACTCCCTTGCTGTAATCCCTTAGTCTTTAAGTTCCCTTTTCAAGATTTCCTTTCCCAAATCTCCAATTTCACAATCAATGGAGTTCCACTCGATTTCTAGGGTTTGTAGGCTCTCAAGGGTGGTAAGGAGGCTAAAGAAAGGATGTTATATTCTTTATATAGGGCACAACCCCCGGGATTAGGGTTTTCTCTTTTCAACACCAACTCGCCGAGTCTATCCATCGACTCGCCAAGTCGACCTTCCTTATTTACACCAAGAACCCTGAACTTGCACCTCTAAACTCGGGGTGTTACAATTCTCCCCCACTTAAATTAGGCTTCGTCCTCGAAGCCTGCATCAACACATCCCAGATGATACTCCCACAATACAGCTCCTGGTCTCAACCGACCCAGGTTCCTCCAAACACTGCTATCAAACCCCTATAAAGTCAACTGTTTCTCACAGAGTCACGACAACTGCTTCAAGCCGGCCACCGACTTCTTTCTCTGACAACAACACTTATCAACCAATGATCACCCGATGATACTTCCATCATTCTAAATCACATAATCACTTGACTCTTACAAACTACATATCACCTTGAACCACCGGGTCCTAACCTGGTACCAACTGCTGTCCCTTACCTAGCTTGTCACAACTTTATCGAATTTACTGCTAGGACTTATCCCGCTTCCTTTCCGAATCCAACTCTTTATCCATGCTGACAGGATGACACATCCTTCAGCTCCTGAGCAACTCCCATGAGCTCTCCTTTGCAATCACATACACATGCTGAACCTGCTCTAACATCCTCGGGCTGGAAAAACCTGACACGCTGACGATACCTCGAAACATCCCCATGATGAATTACCACTACATACATAACCTCCTAATCACAACCATACTGAGAATCCAAGGCTCCATCCTTGCATCCCTTCCGAACTCCTCTGGTTCTATACCACCATAAATTCATCCGCAACCTCAACAGACACCCGATCCGGATGTGCTTCCATACCACTGGCACAATCACAGTGCTCAGGAACCATAATTGAAATACTCTCAATCATTGAATCTCACTATGGCTTTCACTTCCGTGAACGAACACTCCCTCCCGGAGTTACATGCCTTTCCCTTTCCTTATCCAAGGAAATCTACTTGCCAACCTTGCCACTTCAGACAAGTGCCACGATGCTCACACCCCACTCTACACTGTCCCTTGTAGAGTAACCACTACTTAATGCATCGCACATGCTCTAAATCTGCTCGCAAGGACTCTCGGGTCCATGCACTACCTTCCACTACCTTGATCAATACATGGGGCCAAACCCAGTGCTTGCTACTGCATAGCAGCATACTCAAATCACTTTCCACATACAGATCTACCAACATTTACAGAGTCTTCAGCATGAATGGACTGCCTTACCAGGCCTTCAACCAATCTGAACCACTCTCAGAACCTTCAGCATGTCTGGACCGCCCTCCAGGGCCTTCAGCCTGTCTGGACCATTTTCCGAGCCTTCGACCTGACTGGTACGCCCACCGGCCTTCAGTCTCCCCCGACTGCTCAAACTATCATACATCATTCCGAACTATTCCTCCTGGGAATCTCTCCCATACATACTGTTCTAGCCCTCTACAAGGTTCTGAACTCTAACTCTATTCCATATACTCAGATCCCGGCCTAATCTTAGGCCTCACAACAACCAATCACCATTTCCAAAATCCTTGGTATGTACTACGCCCCATCGGTCTGTCACTTACTCATACCAGCCCACACTCTTGGCTGACTGAAACATTGCTGGATCCCAAACAGCTAATCAAACTCTAACGCTTATCGACACTCCTGAGAATTTTCCAATTCTCACCCACTTAGAGCACTGACTTCCAACCACCGGTGACCCAATCGACATCACTTAAACAACCCTACTCAACATATTCCCCTTATCCATCAACTGATTACCTCTGAAACGAGCAACCTCGACAAACTCACTCCTCTGGCATCGCACATCTCGAACTCTAAGGGAGTTCGACTCTTCGCTGAACACCTCTCAAATCGCTATTGCTATATCCGGCAACAAGACCATACAACCAAATTCTAACCATCAATCCCTTGGATGCTAACCATTTACAACTCCTTACTACTATCACTTTCAATCAACCCATGAAATACGCAGAACGGCGAATAAAAATACAACACCACAAAATAAAAAGATAACCAAACAACAACAAAACGAAAACATACCCGCAATCGCATCCGGCTCTGCCCTGACCTCCTCTGTTGTAAGCTGAAAAGCGCGCCCCTGAGCCTTCGGGGGCTCCGCTCCACCCTGACCTCCACCCGTAATCCTCAAAGTGGCCAGTGTTGGAGCCTACACCGGCCCTGCAGCAAGCTATGGACAGTTGGCCCTCATGTGACCAACCTGATGACACTGGTAACAAATCCTCATATCCTGGATCGGGGCTGACTGGCGGCAATCCCTTGTGTAATGCCCCTCTCTTCCACACTTGCGGCATGCACCACTGGATCTACAAACTCTGGTGTGACCCCTCCCGCACTTCCCATAAGTGCGGCTGCTCTGATCTCCCAACCTAGAATCAACGGTCTTGGACCGTTTCGGCGCCGGCTGCGACTGCACCGAGGCTTGCCTCTGCTCTCTCAACTGCAACTCAATCTCCAACTCACGCCGTCGAGCGGCCTCCTGCAACTCCAGCAAGGTCTCGCACCTCTACATAGACATAAACTACCTGATGTCCCTCTTGAGCATACTTAGGTATCAGGACATCTGAGCCTACTCTGAAGCAAACTCAGGGCAAAACATCGCCCTCTCCGTGAACATCCTGGTGATCTCCGTCACCGACTCTGAGTCCTGCTTCAGCTCTAAGATCTCCTGAGCAACCTCTCTCTCTCAACCCGTGGAACATAACGAGTGCTGAACATCTCCCGTAACTTATCCCAAGAAACCGCAGCCTGCTGCGCATCTGAATATGACCCCGTAGTCAACCTCCACCAATCCTTCGCCCCGAGCCTCAACAGGTTCAGAGCACACCTCACCCTCTGATCAGCAGGGCATGAACATGTGAAGAAACATCCCTCCACATCTGACAACCATCGTATAGCAACAATCAGATCCTAAACTCCATCAAAAGTAGGGGCTTTGTATTATCGAAATCCCGATACTGAAAACCTCTACTGGCTCCTCCCCCTGCCGCTGCTACAGTCATTGTAGCCGCCGCGGCAGCTGTCTCTGTAAGAGCCGCATAGCGCTCATCAAAATACTCAACTATTGCGGTCTTGATCGACCCAAACATCTCCGACATCTCTGCCCTGAACATAGCAACAAGCTCATCATGCAGGATCTCACGAATCCTAGCATCCAACTCGTCTGTGCTCATCTGACCGATAACCTCGGGTGGTGCTAATCCACCCTGACCGCCCTCTCCTGATCCCGATCCTGACCCGGATCCACCCCCGACATGCCTCGTAACCAACATACTGGAAATACACCGCCAGAAAATCAGATGCTTCCCCAATAACCCGGGAACCAACTCCCAACCCGACCCTAGGGGTTGTGACTTCCTTGATACGCATATGGGTCATGTGCTTTCAGTAGTACGGACCCATACTACCTTCCACACCTACCCATATTTATATCAAGTATCACCACAACACCCTAGCGATAAACATATACATGGAAATACTCAATCCTCACCTCTAGAAGAACTACTAACTACCCCACATAACAGGGAACCCAAGGCTAGCAGGCATCATATAATCAGGCAATTCTATCATGCAATTCCTAAAGATCCCTAGCCTAGTACTAGCATGTTGTTCTAACATATCACATAATCAAATAACTTGTATGGTATTTTGGGGTCTACTTACTGGCTCTGGTTGATCGTACCTCTGCATCCTCCTCTACTTATTTTTGAAAACCATTTCAATTTCACTTTGAAAACTCTCCTTGATTTGAGACTGGATTCACACGAATATTCCTCAAATTCACTCAAACCAAGGCTCTGATACCAACTTGTAACGCTCTAAAAATTCTAACCAATTTAAACTTTTCAAAAACAAACCAATTTCATTAAGTTATTACAAAAAGGTTTTCAAAACATTTATTATCAGAGTATTCCCAGAACCATATCATAAAACATAAACATGAGGAGCGGTACGATCACGCCTTTGCCTTGCCACGGTCTCCTGAAGTACCTGAAACATTTAACCACCACTGTAATCCTGAAAGCTTAGAGAGATACCCCCAAAATACCAACCACATATACCATACACATAACATGTCATATCATAATAGAACAGCCATACACTTCGGGTCTACTGTGTGACTGGTCCGCCGCACCGGGCCTTCAGTCCACCTGGTCCACCCTCCGAGTCTAGCAATATACATCGAGTCTGCAGTGTGGTTGGTCCGCCAGCACTGGGTCTTCAACCCACCTGGTCCACTCTCTAAGTCTAAAGTATGACTGGTCCGCCCGCACCGGGCCTTCAGTCGGCCTGGTCCACTCTCCGAGCCTCGGCACGTCTGGTCCACCCTCGTGGGGCCTACAGCCTATCCGGACCGCTCGCTGGGCCTTCGGAATATCTGGTCCGCCCTGGGTATGTTGGCCTATAGCACAAAGCAGGACCTGCCTCAACCCAACCCCAATCAACCAACCATGTGCACATAAACATACAATCATATAACAATCAATCACAAATCAACCGATCTAGCAGATCACATACATAGCATACTCTAACCAGGATACCGACCTAATCGGTCACTAACATAGCATCATCCTATATTCCAGGATTCCGACCTTAACCAGGTCTCTAACCTATACCATCCTAACTACTAGGATGCAAACATATAGCAAAGCAATAACATGACAATTACCCAGATTTCCATCCGATAAAGGGCCGGCCTTGGTGCCTTAGACCATGTCGATATAGTGAGGATAACTCACCTCGTAACTGCTGACTGAAAAGATAAGATCACACTGCTCCAACCTCCAACACGAACTCCACCACTGATCAATACCAAATGACTAAACTCAATAAATACCAATAATTACCAGAATACCCATGGAAGTCAACCGGTCAACTCTTGCTCAAAGTCAAAGTCAACCTTCCTGACTGACTCTACTCGCCGAGTCAACCCACTGACTCGCCGAGTCCCTATACTGAGAAACTCCCAATCCACGACTCAACTCGCCGAGTCGCCCCAAGACTCGCCGAGTCCAATAAACTCTGAGTCCTTTCTCGCTCAACTCACCGAGTCGTCCCTCGACTCACCGATTCACAGCTCAACCTAAAAGGTTAGGACTTCACGACCAGACTCGTCGAGTCCAAGAACAAACTCGTCGAGTTGTTCTTCCAACTCGTCGAGTCCATGCACATATTCATACAACTCATCGAGTGCACCCATGTGACTCGCCGAGGCTCTTCAGTTCATAACCCAAACAGAGGCTTTTCAAGCGATGAAGGGACTCCAATCCATAGATCCATTCCTCCACAGCCTAACCCTCACATAAAGTTGCAAACTTTACGTGAGAGCAAGGAGATATAAGCCCAAAACACTTCTAGGGCTAGGGTTCAAGACAAAGGGCTTCACCAATGGCTCCTAGACAGGAACTTTATGATCTTCTGGACCATCTCAAGTCCAGATCTGAGGTAGCAACCTCAGATCCAACCTCCAAACCCGAAATAACTCTAGAAATTCCCTAAAACTCAAGCAACAAAGTATCTAGACTCAAAGGAGCTTAAGCAATTGATTATTACCTCAAATGAAAGCCCCCACTGAAGTAGACCTCGGATCTATACCACTCCATTGCTATAATCCCTTAGTCTTCAAGTTCCCTTTTCAAAATTTCCTTTCCCAAAGCTCCAATTTCACAATCAATGGATTTCCACTCGATTTCTAAGGTTTGTAGGCTCTCAAGAGTGGTAAGGAGGCTGAAGAAAGGATGTTATGTTCTTTATATAGGGCACAACCCCCGGGATTAGGGTTTTCTCTTTTCAGCACCAACTTGCCGAGTCTAGCCGCCGATTCGCCGAGTTGGTCACTTAACACATAACCAGAACTGCGACTCGACTCGCCGAGTCTATCCATCAACTCGCCGAGTCGACCTTCCATATTTACACCAAGAACCCATGAACTTGCACCTCTGAACTCGGGGTGTTACAAAGATTATGATAACAACTATTATATATTATTTGATATATTAGGATATAACCATCACATCAATACTTGTTGTATTCTATATTAACATTTTTAATCCATGAATAATCTTATTACTCTAAAAGTTCATAGTCGGTTATAATTGTGGGAGAAATTATTAAGCAAGACTAATATGAATTTGATTGGTTGATTCTCACTAGATGAAAGTACGCAATTGGTTATAACCAAGTTTCACAGGTACTTGTAAAATAACTAGTATTGAACTGACCCAAAACAAGATTATCTCAATGATCACAATTATGAGTGATACTTGATTAAAGGTACTATCTTTGTATCCTTAAAACCTGAGATACATAGTGGGACTTAAGTGTAGGGAGTTTATTGCTTTGATATGGTCAAATGTTGACCCTTAACCAGGCAGTTATAAAAGTCATTTTCAGGTATGGTGTAAACTATGCATGAGGCTTATATAGTCAATATGGGATTTGTTCGTCTTATGTGTTGAGAGTTACACATCTAGCGCGCATTACCCAAAGTTGAATTCCAAATGAGATTGATTGTGATCCAAGTCTCATGTTCAAAAGGATGTCTATAATAAAGGTTTAACTAATAAACTTACCTTATACATCAACTGAAGCTTGGAGCTTTTGGGAATTATATGTTGATAGAATGTCACTAAGTCATATATTACTGGGGACAGTGAAATGTTGTTAGACTTTCACCATTGTCTATATCAAACTATGATTAAATTTGTGCAAGTAGGAGATTGAATGATCTATATGCCCAAGAGTCATTATAGAATAATATTGCTAGATAACATATGATTCTAAATTGTCACACTAACAACAATTTGATGCAATTATATTATTTATAAGTATTTGTTCCTTGATAAATAAATATAGTTCTTGTAATTTATTGGAAATTATTTATTTCATGGAATTATTAATTTTCAATATTAAGTATCAAAATATATCATAAGGTATGATTTATTATGGCATGTACATCTTTTTGTACTAGAAGGACTTTTGTCTTTTATCTAAAAACTTAAGGTTTTATATCTTATAAAAGACTTGAAGATTTATCTCTATAAAATCTTCTATTTTCTTTATAAAAAAATATGAGCTAGTCATAGTGTAAGAGAATATGGTTTTTGGATTATAATATTCAAGGGGACATGCTTTAGAAGCATGTCTTGAAAGTATTATTAAGATATAGGCTCTAGAGGCATGTTGCTTAAAGTGCTAAGACCCATGGGATAAAGATTTCGTTAAAAGGCTTAAGAAAGGATTTCATTATATAGATATACAAAGACAAAACCACAAAATTTATTCCTTCCCTTCTCCATATTATCTTTTGTTTTGTCTCTTAAAGTGTTAAGATCAAAGCAAGAAGAATTTTCATACTCTACTAGAAACTCTCCATTAGAACAAAAGCCTTGTTTTGTTCTTAAAGGCTTAAGAGATTCTTTTATTACAAGATGAAGACTAGCATCTTATCAAGTTGGTTAAATGTTGTTGGATACTTCTAAAGAGCTTAAAGCCATCTTCATCAACTTCCTAATTGCGAAAAGGAACCAAAGTCTTCAAAGGTTGTTTCACTTTCTTCTTCTATGGTTGCGTTTCATCTTTCCAAGTCATGAAAAATGATCTTTTTATGGGAATAAAATTAGTTTTATTTTGTTCAAAAATCAAAGTCTTCCATTGCCATCTTTATGTTTATGATTTTTTTTTAATAAAAACCCAACACAAGGAATAAAGAGCTTGATGAGTTGAAGGCAATTAAAGAATCTCTTGATCGACAAGACGTTGAAAAGCAAAATGCAACTGATATTGAAGCTTCCAATAGATCTCTTTTTCTTGAATGGACGGTTGATCGAATGGAAAATTAAGATGTTAAGAAGGTTAACCTGTTCTGGTTAGTACCTATAACTTCATTTTCAGTGAAAGAAAAATTGATTCTCAACTTGACGTTCCAATGACTACAAAGGACTTCATATTTTGGTGTTTGGACAAGGTTGATGATGTTCCTTTAGGAAATGGTCTAACAAATAAGAAGTTATTTAACTTCTATGTAAAGTAGTCAATTCCATAATATGAAATTTGGAGCCTATAAAGAATTAGTGGTATGAAGATTGGAAAACCCTTTGAAGCAAAAGGTTTCGCAAATGTATCATTCAAAGGATTCATAGGATCCAATTATGAAACTTATAATTTCATACTTGTTGATTTACCGCAGATGAATCCATATGATTGGATTGTATTGCTTAACATTGTTTCGAAATATCCTATAAAGTATGAGCCCATCTTTCAGATTTTAAGAAGGAAGATTTGGGACTACATTCAAGAAGTTTTGAAGATGGATGCGGAAGTAGGAAAATTATTGAATCAAAGACCTATTCTGAAACCCATTCCATAATTGAAGGACTGGAAAGTCTTAAAGTTAGATTTATTCAGAAAGAACCCTGGGGTGTTGTTTACAAAACTTCTAAGAATGGTGAATTTTGAAACTCTATGATGTTTCTGCAAGACAAACATCTATTTCCTTTATATGCTCTTACCAACGTTCTATCTAGAGTCGAGGTGTGAAAATTGAAAAATCCTAATGATGTTAAGTGTGTCTCTAATATGATAAGATGGTGGATCATGATTCACTTGATTTTGATAAAGACGATGCTAAAGGTGTTCAGTGAGAAGAAATGAAAGCAACTTTTGTTACTTGACACAAAGGGGGGGATAGATGAGTTTCAGAATATTATGTTGTGTCAAGTTTTGTAAGCGATTGTGTTCATAGTTCAGTTTGTATTTTGTATATTTAGTTTCTATTTAGGCTTGCAGTTCTGAACTGTTGACTTAGACATTCCTTTCTGACTCCCCTTAATGCCTGTATATAGGGAAGTTAGTTAGTAGAGAGTACTTTTTGGCATAATAGTTCCATACTCTTGTACTGAATAGTTCTTATGCTCTCTAATTAAACAATGATATTATGTATCTTCTTGTGTTCTTAGTCATTCAAACAATCATGTTGTTATCAAATTAGAATCTATTCATTCATAAAATTCTAACAAAAAGTCAAACTTATCAAAAAGTCAACGGTCAATGGTCAACTGGTCAAAGTTAACTGTAAGCAAGTCATTGCGGTTGTGATCACTAGGCAACAAAAGGCTTGTCGACCCAATTCAACTCTCACGTCGTGACCCTTCCTTGATCGCATCTTTCTTTTCAAGACATAATCTTTATTAAGCACTTAATCCCTTAAGACCAAGGCTCATAAGTTACAGAAAACCTCGAAATATGGTCTTAATGGATAAACTTTCCAACTTTATCCATCTACATGACTCAAACACAACCAACTCTAAACCTATATCTAAAATTCCACAATCATCTTGCATGGTTCAAATTGAAGGATGAACATGCACTCAAAACACTATAGATAGGTCCATAAAATCATGCAAAGCCACCTTTGAACCTAGAGTTTTCCAAACTCCATAGGAATCATGACAAGAAGGGACCATACAAAACCTAAATCTAGCATGTAAAATCCTTATAGCGAGGGAATTGATGACTTACGGAGCTTAAGTAGATGATTAGAAGGTAGGAAATCTACAGAGTTTGCTTCACTTGATACGAAATGGCTTACTTCTCAAACTTCACTTTCAAGGTATTAATATCTCAAAAATGGAATGATATGGGCTACGGTTTCATGTCAATGAGTATCTAGGGTTGGAGGTTAATAGAAAGGGAAACCCTAAATGTTAGCTCCTTTAATTAGGTCCAAATCTTGAAACTAAGGTTTTTATGCAAATAGCGGTATTACGTCGCGACGTATATAAGGTTGCGTAACGCCTAAGGGTTTAGCTTTGCACCGTAACCAATGCTTGGTTATAAGATTCGAAATAGTTTTTATAGGTCAATTACGGTTAAAAACGAAAAAAAAATGTCAAATTTTAATACGGAATATAGCAAATTCCATAAAAATCAATATAGTTTGTTTTTTTATTTTCGGTTTAATCACTGAAAGGATTTTGTTTATACTTTAACTAATGAGAGTTTGTTTTTATTTTTAAAAAGATCAGTGAATTAAAAAGTTAATTTTAAAAAAAAAAAAAGATCTTTAACCCACTACTAGAAACTGAGGTATCAGCGACAGACAATTTTGTCACACCCCAAAACCAAGAACAGCGGAAACGTTCTGGGACGGAGGACGTCATGTAAAGTATCACAACACAGTAAATGTAAATAAGCAAACAACATCATCCATTGCATTAAATATATAATTTTAATACAAGCGTGTTATGTACAGTTATAGACACCAAAATAATGTAAATCAAAATAATAAGATGAGTCTTGGGTGCGCTCCATCTTCTCAAAAGCTGGCCACGGTACCTGTCTACTGATGACCTGAGAATACAAGTTATTTTGAAAGAGTTTATCAACATTAAGCTGGTGAGTTCATAAGTATTTTAGTGTCAATGTTTTTTTATCAAAACCGTTTGAACCTGTCTCAAGTATAAGTTTGTAAAATGTAAGTAAGTGTTTGTAAAAGTTTGAATCTCTCAGAAAAACCTATATTTTCTATTAAAGTAGCCTTCTACCAAGGCTTAACTGTTTTGTATGCTCATTTGTTGCAAAAGTGTGTAATTTCCCAAGTATGACTATCATTTAACAAATATAGTTTGTACATTAATGTTTAAGTGAGGTTATCACTAAAAATATGTAATGGGTAAATCATTGTAGTACTGTACTTTTGTATTATAGGAACTACTGTTGTACTAACTACCTTAAACCGGATTTATATTAAGGTATAATGTGATAAATTGCACCATGCTATCGACTGGTAACAACGACATAATGAATGGTCGTAATAATGGAATGACGTTTGGCACCCGCAGACCTGCAGGTCCGACTGTAGCTAGTAGCAAGGTGTAGGATAGTCAATCCAGTATAGATCTATACGCAAACTCACACTCTCCCTTCAAGAGAATT
Source organism: Lactuca sativa (assembly GCF_002870075.4). Lineage (NCBI taxonomy): Eukaryota > Viridiplantae > Streptophyta > Magnoliopsida > Asterales > Asteraceae > Lactuca > Lactuca sativa. Next base: position 1,720,614 of record NC_056629.2, read on the forward strand.
ATGGCTACAACTCGGGCCATGACATTTAAGGCATGCTCCGACACAGTGGATCACAATTGTTAACGTGTTCATGTATATGTAATGTAATGTTACTTGTTCTAGTATCGTTGTATATGTTCTCCTTCTAGTATAGTTGTATATGTTCTCTTTCTAGTATATTTGTATATGTTCTCTTTCTAGTATAGTTGTATATGTTCTCTTTCTAGTATAGTTGTATATGATCCTGTGTTACCCCGATGGTAACTTACTAATGATGTACTGATAAGTATGGATATGGAAGTACTTTTATGTCTATATATGTATATTTGATATATAACTAATATTGAAACGACCTTCGGATGGTTACCCGAAATCCCACCAGACCACATCCAAATCGAGAAAAAGGAAATAGTGCGGATGGCCTTCCTAAGCCCTTTAAACATTTCTTATATATCTATACATATATGGGCATGCAATTTATAAGGAATAAACTAAAGTTTAATAAAAGCATTTGATAAGTAAAAGAGTTTGTAAAACATTTTGAAGTAAAACAATTTGATAAACAGTTGGAACAGTGAATAAATCATTGGTTTTCTAGTTATTAATCACATGTGATTAATGCAATCACATGTGATTAATGCAATCACATGTGATTAATGCAATAACTATAAGTATTTAACTTGTATCCCCCCCATAAAGTATTTAAAAAATTTAAAAGCATTTCAAAGGTTAATTAAAGGGGTATGAACTCACTTGTGGTGAGTGAATTGGATTGAAGTATCGGATACCGTGCTAGGTGGCAAACGGAGACTTGTTCACACACACGAGCCTAGTTATCATACAATGAGCATATATATAACTAATTAGCCAAATAATAACTTAATAAAATAATTTGGGACACTTAGGAACATGTAAACACTTTGTATTAGTGTTATAGGTCCTAATGGTTGCATCTAAGTTGTTATGGGACAAGCAAAAGGGGTTCAAAGCTTCCAAGAACCTAGAATAAGAGTTTACTACCCAACAAACCCCACCCTTGGAGTTTACGGTCGTAAACCCTTGAGTTTACGGCCGTGAACTCCACTCTTGGTAGTTTTGGGTGTTTTAAGGTGCTACATGAATTCTAGAATAAGCCTAGCATTTGTGGTTTAATCCTTTAGGTAGTTTAGGGCCTTAGAATGCTCCTTTGAGGAGTTTACGGCCAAAAGACCATATCCCCTAGAGTTTACGGCCGTAAACTCCTATGGGGTGGGTGTTTTAATCCATTTAAGCCTCTTGCACACAAAGGATAATTTCTAGACTTTTGTTTAAGGCTAAAGGGGACCTTAGGCACACTTTGGTGCCTTTACTTGGAGTTTACGGCCCAAGAGCATTTCTTGGCCGTAAACTCCCTTTTAGGGATGATTTTGATGTGTTTTACTCCCCATTCAAGCTATAAGTAATAGAGAGTTAAATTCTAAAGCCTTAGGGGTGTTTAGGGCACTTTAAGCCCTTGAAAAAAAGTTTTTACGGTCAAAGAAATTCTTGGGCCGTAAACTCCTAAAACTTGGTGATCTTGATTGTTTTCTAGCCTCAAATGATCCTACATATTATCCCTAACTAGTTGCCTAACAAGGAATTGGGACTAGATAGCCTTAAAGCTCCATTTTGGAGTTTACTCCCCAAGAACGTTCTTGGGCGGTAAACTCCCGGATCTCACACTTTAGACATGTAAACAATGTTATTAAGCATATAACAAGTATTAAAACACATCTAGGAAAGTAGACTCACGATTTGGGATAAAAACCCGAAGATCCGTAAGAGAGAAAATGGCTTTTCTCTAGTTGGAAATGTGAATAATGAATGAATTTAGTTCAGAAATCTATTTATAGTCCTGAAATATTTTGGCAGAAAATATTTTTATTCTGGAATCGGACTTTAACATTATGAAGTGTTGAAATGCTCAAGTTTCACAAACCCATGAGCATCCACTCTCCTGATTGCTCCTTAAATGTAGACCCTAATGTACACAAACTTATTCGGAAAAGTCTGAAATTCATTGAAACTGGACTAGCTTCTATTGAATAGATAATGTTCGTACCAAATGGAAATTTCGGGTTGTCACAAATTTCGTCACTAATCCGTCGCTAAAGGCTATCAGCGACGGATTAGCAAAACATTTGTCGGTCGAAAAAACCCTTGTCACTAATTGTCAGCGACGGATTAGTGACAGATTAGCGATGCCACAAATTACTAGGAAACCTTCAGATTCCGTCATTAATCTGTCGCTGATACCCGTTGCTAATCTGTCACTAATTATTAGTAAATGAATAATTTCTCTGTGTTAACAATGGTTTAGTAAATGTTAAATTTGTCGTTATTCCAAACAAGAATTCACAAATATATGTCCAACTTTATACCGCCAAAATCAAAACTCTAGCATTCAACGAACATAACAGATATTAAAATTTGATTAGTAAAATAAAAACTAATGTTCAATTTCAAAATACAGTTAGATGTTAAAAAAGCAAAAGTGTCAAAGTACAGTTAGATGAGTAATCTTGACTATTTCTTGTTTTTTGTCTCAAATTCTTCGCGTTTGTCTTCAAGCTCTTCCTTCAACTCATCATGATTACGATCAACAATAACATACAAAGAGACAATACCAAGTTTACATATAATTAAACATCAAACCATACCATTCACTTAATTGCAACACACTTTCAGATTGAAAAATAAATAAAAACTAAAAAATAAATAAATAAACCTACAAACATTTAAAAGCACAATAACCATGTTTACACCTAACTAAATATCACGTTATATCATTCAATCAATAGCAACATACTTTCAACTTGAAAAAAAAAAAAAAAAAACTATATAAATGAATAACAGCAATATATTTTTAACTTGGAAAAAAAACAACCAACAATTAACAACAACATACTTTCCATTTGAAGAAAAATCTGACAACGATTAATAGCAAAGTACTTTCTATTTGAAAAAAATAGTAATAATTAATAGCTTTAAAATAATTTGATCCTATAATGATATAAAATATTCCCTCGATTAGATGTATTGAGAATTCAAGAATATCTAAAACAAAATTACTTGAAAAGAAACACTAAATACACATAAGAAACAAGAACTTACAAGGAACATATAAGGAGGAAATTATATACAGTGCATGCTTGAAAAATAATATGTAATCAACTCGCATTGAATGATCGATTGGCTAAAGCATAGAAAACATGACGACAAATGATTAAAAAACACCTCAACAAGGTTTCTACTAATCACAATCAGAGACGAGTTTCCACTGGCGGAGCATATTCACGGTTAGCAAGCTTAGCAAAATTTCTCACAAATTGTGCCATGCTTTTTCAAATAAAAGTAGAAGCAAAGTAATTAGATTTATCAACCTTCAATGTAAGAATAACATAGGATAGAATTTAAATAGTACAAGTATTAGATACCTGTTTTTGGTGGATAGCTTTAGCAAGCTTAGCAAAATTTCTCACAAATTGTGCCATGTGTTTTCAAATAAAAATAAAAGCAAAGTAATTAGACAGCCTTCAATATAAGAATAACATAGGATAGAATTTAAATAGTACAACAAGTATTAGATACCTGTTTATGGTGGATAACTTTGCTGAATGTAAGAATAACATAGGACCGATCAAGGTTTATTTTTGAGAAGACATTAACGAGGGATTATTTCCATTGCTAATTCCTAGCTAATCCCTTGTTGAACCGTCGTTAATCCCTCCCTAAAAGTTGTATTTCCTTATTTATGGGTTAATATACTTTCCGTCATTGATCCATGCTGATTTAGCTAGGGATTTATTCCGTCGTTGAAAGTCCATTTTCTGGTAGTGACCTTAACAATAACCTCCAAGTTGTTATTTGCAACTCAGACTGATGGATTGTTTTTGAAAATAAAACCAAACTTAATAGTTTATTGCTTTTGAAAATAAAACCAAACTTAATAGTTAAACTAGAACAAAAATTAAATGTTTAAAAAAAAGTACAATAACTTTAACAGAATTTGACAAAAAAATAAAAAACCAAACAAAATCCCTTAAAATATAATAACTTTTAAAAAAATGGGATTTATCAAAACAAATCTCAGTTGCTCCATTTCGGTTTGCAACTTAAAAGATGTCCTCTATTCATTTATAATATGTTTGACTACCAAGTTGCCAAAATAGGCATCTATCTATATATGCACCAAAGACAAGACTTACGAGTTAAGAGGGGTATAGAAAGCTTATCTCTTGTATTTAGAAATTATATTTTCAAGATGTATGTATGCTCAAAGAAGGGAAATATTGATCACCATACATGGTTTTCTGATGGTAATGAAATGGGTAGATTCAATCAATGAACCAAGATTTCAAATCCACAAATGGCTTTTTTGCAATCAAGAAATAGATATTAAAACCACCAAATAATATACATGTACACATTTAATTGTCTTTTGAAGGAGATTGGATCGATGAAAGAGTCCACACACACAGCAACAAAATAAGTAATGAGGTAGCTTATTATGTTAATCATAGATTCGTACATAATTAATTAAACATGACAAATAAATACTAGAATTTAGTAATTAAACAACCAGCCTGAAACTGCAGGTATTCAGGTCAAGGTAAATCCTTTGGAACTCCTCCATCACTTGTGCCACCATCCCTGATTTATTCTTGGCCACCAACATCTTTAACAGTGTCACCACCTGGCGTTGGAACTTGGCTTTCTTGGATACTTCCTTTATCACTCTCCCCTTTACACTTTCTTCCATAGATGCGTTTGTCATCATATCCTTCAACATCTGGTTAGACTGCAGCCATTTTAACAATCTTTTCACATCTTTATGAACTGCATCTAGCGAATTACTGCAGAGTGCGGCGTCTATGAGCGCGGCTGCGTAGCCAGTAGCGGCGTTCTGGTGGATAGTAGGGGATATAGTTGGTTGAGGTTGAGAGGTAGACGGAAGCTGGGTTGGGGTGAGCTTTTCGTTGTGGCGGTAGGAATAGGAGGGAGTAGTTTTATTTGATATCGAAGTGGCGGTGGCGGCCGTAGTCGTAGCAGTAGAGATGTAGCCATGGGGTTGGGGAAGAAGAAGGGGAGGTTTGAGGTTGTAAAGGTGATGATGAATCTTAGGAACACTGATCATGGATGAAACAGGGGTGGATATGGCATCCATGGCACAACTGAACAGGATTGGGTTTCTACTCTCAACCGGTGGTCGGCTGTGGAACGTCGGAACCAAATTACCCTTTTCAAAGTCTCTAACTCTCAGCCTTCCTTGTTTGTTATTATTATTATTATTATTATTATTATTATTATTATTATTATTATTGTGGTTCACATCAACTCTTCTTACCTCACCCTTACAATTAAGTAACATATGGGCCGCTGGACTCTCGAGGAGCGAATACTACGAAAGGGCTTCTAATTCTATTGTGAGTTGCCACAAACTGACAATAGTCAATAGTAATTACTAAATAGTGGAGTAATTACTAATTAGTAAAGTAAAGTGGTATTAAATTATTAACCATCCACAAATTCTCAAATGAATTTGCTAAGAAAAGAAAAGCTACGGATAACACCCACGTCACCTTGATACAAAAAGGTTGTACTCACAAATATTATTTTATATATACAATTAAAAAAGCAGATCTAATAATCATATTAAAGGTTCGTAATTCATATAATTTTATTGTTGTTAAATTAAAATGGCCCACCTGATAACAAATCATGCACCCACCATTTTAAAATAAGCACAACTTTTTTTTTTCTATTTGTTATTTAATGATATATATTCTGATGATAAACATTTATTTGATTTGATCTTATTTGACAACTTTTAAAATACCTGCATCTTAATGATAAACATTTGCTTGAAATATTTTCTTATTAATAACTTTTAAAATACTAAATTAATAACTATAATAAAAAGAATAATGTCTTTCGGAGGTCACGTTTATATACGTTAATGGTGTGTATAGTGATTCAGAAATTTAAAACTGTGTATGACTATTTATTTTATATTTAAAATTGTTATAAGATAAAATATTTATCAAGTGATTCAGACATGGGAGGACGAACACACCTATGAGTGTTGATTGTTTTTCTCTAAACGATTTCTGAATCACTTATTGTTACATTTAGGTCCGGCCCTGACATTTTGGAGGCCTTGTGCAAAAACTAAAATGAGATCTCACAAAAAAAATTTGTAAATATTATTAACTACATTTGCTACCACTAATTCAAAATATAAAGTTGCTAAAAAAACATCTCATAAATTCACTACCACAAAATAATGTCTTCATCACTCATTAGTAATCAAATAAAACTGTAAAACTGCTATAAACAACTTTTCAACAAAAAAAAAAAAACGCATTACTATTTTCTAAACATTGACCTTCTAGCATTTTTAGAAGAAAATTCATCTATGAGACTTTCAAAATCAAGAAACTCATTCTCAATCGAAATCAATGCCAAAACGTTTAATCTCTCTTGAGACATGGTCGAGCGCAAATAAAATTTTAAAAGATTTAGTTTTGAAAAACTTTTTTCCGCTAATGGAACTGTTATAGGAACAGTCAACAATATTTTGTATGCTAGACAAGAAATTGGATAAGTGTTCATCATTTTTAGGAAATTTAGTATTCCGTTAGCTGTATTGTGTTCAACCGGTAAATGTTTTTGTAACAACTCCATTTTGTTGAATAAATTATCAGCATTAATGTCTGAGATATGACCATTTTGCAGTCTCTTTTCCAGATTTTTGCAACATGACTTTAACTCGATAATATTCATTGATTTCAACTTTTCTATTGTGAATAAGAAACCAAAAATGTCTTCATATTGTTTGTATTGTTCAAACCTTCGCTCCAATGAACCAATAGCTTGATCAACTATGTACACAAAATATTGAATCCTAAATGACTCTTGAGGTGAAAGTTCATGTACAGGCTCTGATGACCTAATGTCATTCTCATCAAAATGTCTTTTTTTAACAACTTTTCTTTTATTATTTTTCTCAACAAACACTGGATAAATTTCCAAATCATAAGCTATAGCTCTCGCACAATCCAAAGCCTTCCCAAATCCATTCTCTCGATAGTCTTTAAAAAAACTCAATAAGTGCTCCCACACTACTCATTGTCTCATCAATTTACATAGTCTCAGACTGAAGTTGTTTGCTCAGGTTATTTACTTTAACCAATATATGATACCATATAACCATACCTGTTATAAAGTCAAATCTGCCAAGTTCATACTCTCCTAGACAAGTAGCTTCACTTATGATCTTTATGTCTGTCTCTTCTTCAACAAGTTTATGCAGAGCTTTTACTATTTCAGGAGCTTGAGTAACTATGGATTTCACACTTTCAATGCTACTTTCCCACCTTGTAGTTGACAATGATTTTAAAGTGAGACTTTGTTTCGGTAATTAAAATACATCGGAGGCCAAATGTTAAAACGCATATTGGAACCAAAAGTTACCAGGCTAATTTTATTTATTGATAAAACATAAAATCAGAATTTTCAAAAATACCAATAGTATAACTATAAATTATCCTAAAAATCGGAGGCCTGGTGCGACCGCACCGCCGACACCACCCCAGGGCCGCCACTGGTTACATTGCGTGGCATGTGGTCATTCGTAGCTGTTTGTTTTTCAGAAGACTTTTAACTTAAACACTGTTGCGTGTATGTTACGTGACGCAACATTAGATCATCTGTTTCAAACCTTTTCACACGCAACCATGGGGTGTTGAGGGGGCAAAATGGGCAGCTACATAGGGCCTAATTTTTTTATTATATATTTTTGTTTAAAAAATATAACTTATTATAACGATAAATGTAACACCCGTGTTTCTGGGCTAGGCATTAATGTTGATGTAATAGTCTAGGTTAACCTTTGTAACTCATTTTGAAATAATAAGAATGTATTATTTCAGTATTATGTGTTTTATGCTTAATTGTGTGGCTTAAATGAATTAAGAATAAAAATAATCCTAAAAATAAAATGTTAGATAAAACCAATATCGATACATGAAGACGAAGTGGTCGTGGCAAGGTTTCCGAAAATATAAAGAATGTCGAAATCCGAGTTATAACGAAGGAGTTATGACCTGTCGAAATTTCGCAACAGAACCGGCACGACACTGCGCGACGTAAATAGTGAATTTACGATAGAGCGATATTTAGCCTTAGTGATTTAAATGAAAGTCGTAGAAAACGTTAAACCGAGAGCGTCCATATAAAGAACGTCTAAATCTGACTTCGTATGAGGAGGTTATGATTTTTCGAAGTTTCGACTTAGCAGTATGCAACCCAAAGTTCGAATATGAGATCAAGTGATTTCTAGCCGAAACAATCTAAACGAGAATCGAAGATCTCGTCGATAGTAGTGGAACGGTAAAAAGACAGACGAAAACGGAGCTCGTATACGAAAGATATTAATTTCTGAAGTACAAGGCACGCTTACCAAAGGGGGAATGCTCCGCGTTCAAATAGGGATCGCCTCGCGTTCGGAGCCCAGAGTCTGTCCCGTCGCATGTCAAGTCCAAAGTCCGTAAGCCATGACGCATGGCGGAACGCGCAGCGTTCATTCAGGGAACGCGCTGTGTTCGAGACCAGATTCACCCTATAAATAGATCACAAGTGTAGCCGAGTTTGGTTGCCAAATTTCTTCTCTCTCACCCATATTACCTCGATTTACGTGCAAGATATACCCCCGAAGCCTCGGTATCATCACGACACCCGAAGCAAGCCCCAAAGATCCCCAAGAAATAGAGTTGTCGAGCCGAAACTCTGTCACACCCCCAAACCTGAACGGCGGAAACGTTCGGGGGCGGAGGACGTCATGCTCAGTATCATAACCATAGTGAAGAAAGTAAACACAACCATCATAAATATAATTTAAAAGATTACATCGTTGCAAAAATACATGTTTCCAAATAAATTACATATGATGTCAAAATAGTTCAAAAGAAATCTGCGTCTTAGCGTCTTGCCTTCAAAAATCTTGTGGTTACCTGTATTACTGAATACCCGAGAATACAAGTTGTATTTTAAAGAGTATCAGCATTAAAGCTAGTGAGTTCATAAGCAATTTATGAAGGAAAATTTGATGTTGTTCTTTAAAGTTTGTTATAAGCTTGTTTCCAGAAAATCCAATATTTCCTAAAAGGTTTGTTGTAGTCTTAACTGAACTAAGACTTAGTATATGTAAGTAAATTGTCATACTTATTTGTGGTTTTATATTTAAATAAAACTCCTTTTTGTGAAATCCTTGAATTCCCATGAACTGTGTGTTTTGTTAATTCCTCATGTGAGTTAATATAACCATGCTAAGACTCGAAGACCTCGTATTCGACGTTCTTCAAGCGTCGGAAATGTTATAACACTTGTCACCCCAGACCTGTCGGTTTAGCTGTTGCAAGCAGCTTAGGTGCGGGTTTGTCAGACCCAATATAGATCTATACACAACTATAACGCTCTCCCTACAAGAGATTATGGTTATAACTATAGGACTTTTCTGTTGTACTTAAGATTACCCTGAATGTGAATGTCTCACAAATTTATTCATTAACATGTTCATGTAGTTTGTAATGAAATACCCGTTTTGTAAATCGATTGTATTACCGTTCCTTTGTTAAATAAGGTGTCCAAACTATACCTATTATAGTTTATCAATAGTGTTTTAAGTTTTAAATGAAACCTTGTTATGCGTGGTTTTGTATTTCAATAAAATGACATTGAAAATACTAAGTATAAAATCTTACACACCTTGCTCAGCATGTTACAAGGTGTGAATAACTCTTATACTTGTTTTGATAGTTTTACCCTTAACTGTCCTGTTTTATCCTTGTTTCAGAATATTTATAGAAAAATCATCGTAAGACAAAAACTAAATCCATAAACTCAGAGAGTTTGGAAAAATAGTCTAATGTGTTCATAAATTTTCTATAATTTTTAGTGGTCTCAAACCAGTGTGAAAATGTTCATCTTCACAACCTGCTCTGATTTCGTTGCTGCAGTGATAGACAGTTTTGTAAAAATCACCATAAATTGTAGGAAAATCGTATGGAGATGCGCAAGTAGTCATTTTAAAGGTATAAACCTGAACTATTTTCATATTAAACAGTTTTGAAAAATATTAAGTTTAAGTTGGGTAAAACAGTTCGTAAACAGGTCACAGGTTTTCTGTTGTAAGTTGTCAAGTTAAGTTTTAAATATTGTATCCCCCCCCTGAAAACTAAAGAAAACTAGAAAATGTAAGGGTATGAACTCACCTTGAGTGATTTCTTGAAGAATGGAAGGTTGGAGACGAGGAGTATCAAGTTCTGAAGACTTGATGAACACGTGAAGGCTTGGATGATTCTAAGAACGATTTTTGGTATTAAAATGTGTGTAGATGATCCAAGAGTGTTATGAAAACATGGAATAACACTTGAGTCAAGATGAAATACTTACAAAAAAGTGAAGTAATAGCTCAAGAACACTTCCTAAAAGTGGCTGGAAGTAGACAGAAACTAAGCTTCCTTGTGGGGTAAGAAAAATGTAAAAGTGTGGAAATGATCAAAGTAAATCAAGAGATCTTACAAGGACTTCTTTATATAGATTTGGCTGGAGCAACTTGCAAGGTTGAATGGATGTTTGCCTTGGTTTGTATGATGTGGATAAGGTTAGGCTAATGAGAGGATGACACATGGAGGCAAGTGGGCACACTTGACCCACTTATGGGGTAGAATACTCCTCTTAATATAAATAATGATTTTTAATTAATAAATCCTTGATAAATAAATAAAATATGAGTTTTGGGGGTTTAAAATGGTAAGAATATGAATTTGGTGAAAAAATCGCATCAAAAACGGGCTTAGGAAGCGAAAGTAGTCGAAAATCGGGCATTATGGACCGAACCTACGAGGTTCAGCTCTTAGAAGGTGAGAACCGGGAGTGGGAGAAGGAAGGGACCGAAGATGCGAAGGTTCTGGCCCAAAGCTGACAGAAGCGAAGGTGGGTCTCAGACCCGAAAGGAGGGTTTCAGTCCTGCTGACTTCGGTTCGATTTTGAAGGCTAAGTTCGGTTCTGAGGCACCTGAGGGACCTTTGGTCCTAATAGGAAGGTTTGGCTCTAAGAGCGTTCGGTTCCTAAGAAGGGTTTCGGACCTATATAGCTAATTTTCAAGTTAACTTCCCATTTCAAGCGGGTTTTTTATTTTGCCAAGTTAAGGGTCGGGATGACCCGGTTGACTATAAAATTTTGAGAGAGAACCGTTCCCCGGCAACGGCGCCAAAAACTTGATGTGTGTGAAACCAACTAGTTTTAATCCTACTAACTTAGACACAAAATAAACACACGAAAGGCAGTGTACCTATCAATTAGTAATATAGTTCAAGCAAGTAGGGTATCGAACACAGGGAACGGTAAACAATTAACATAAATGCTAATATTATCTAAATAAAACAAGTAATAGAAAATGGGTTTTCTCTAGTTTTGCAAGACTAGAAACTTAAACAATTAGCTAAAACTTAAACTAAGAAACTAAGAGCTAAGCAAATAAAAATCAACTAAATTCAATAATAAAGAGGACTTATGTTTAGGTTCGACTCATTTGTTCCCATGGATGATTTCGATGTATCGGATTAATTCTTCATTGGCTACCGACTAAGATGATTAGTTCCACGTTCGCTATTACTAATCCTTAGGAAATAAATTAACTCAAGCAGTGGCCAGTTGTCTAAATCAACGGATTTCCTAGTTATTGATTCGGGTTAAATAAGACTTGTAATAGTTAATCAAATCGGTGATTCAATTAACCTCTTGTTGATGGTGTATCACACAAGCTCATACATTAACTTACCTATCTTCATGTTAGTTCTAGTTTCACATTCGTTATTCCTAGACATACAACTATTTGGTCACGTAAATCATATGAAATTAGCAACTAAGAGATGTTCATACAACTTAATTATTGATTTATTAACAGAAGAATAGTTATTGTTAACACATAAGGTTCTTTAACAAGCTTAATAAAACATAATCACCAATTAAAATTAATCCTAATCAAATAATCAATCCATGTTCACATATTCATCTACCTAAACAGAAGTTATGAGTTTTTAGCTCATGATTACAGCAGAAACAAGCACAAAAACGAAATCAATTGGTAAAAACATAGTTCAAACAAGAGATTAGGTAAGAGTAAACTTGATTTTGACTTGATTCTCCTTAAAATTGAATGTAGGGTTGATTCATTTGCTTCCCACGCTCCAGCAGCACCTTTTAGTCAACAATTTGCCTCCAAGGGTTCATCTATATGCTAGGGTATCGATCTGAAAGTCCCTTTATATAAATTTTCACAAAACAGAGGCTACTCGGCGAGTCCGGTGACCTACTCGGCGAGTCCGTCACTTAAAACCCGTGTGCGGCAAGTCAGCGCGTCCAGAATCGTGAAACTTCTGACCAACTCGGCGAGTTGATGGCCTACTCGCCAAGTACGTTTGGAATCAGCATTTTCTCAAAACACGAAAGTCGTCCGAAATTGTGTCTAGTTTTCAGAACATTTTGAATCTCGTCAATCGGGGTTACGGTTCATGAGATATGGCCAAAACACTGACGAGGGGTCAAGCTGTCCAGCAACGTCCTTCTTTTTTCAAAATCCAAGATCCAAGCGTCCAATCACCAATTCCGCTTCATTTTCCTTTCGAGCATGTCATTTTTGCTGAAAAATGAAATTATAAACTAATTAAGCACCTTTTGTTCATTAAAAGAGACAAAAACAACATAAAGTATTAAGATAATGCATGAATTTTATAACTAAATATGCCCATATCAAAATACCCCACACTTGACTTTTGCTTGCCCCCAAGCAAAACTGAATTTTAACACATTCGAATCACATAAGACAACTCCAATCGAACTCATCCATTATGCCAAGACCGCAACGCATGTATTTGTGTCTAAAATTTTCCTAATAACCCCCCATACTCCAAATACTCACAATCCTCATAAACATTCGCCCACTTTTTCCGAACAATGCTCATTTTATGCATCCCTCCGAATACATCCTCAGAAAACCTCTTAACCTCAAGGTATTTTTGGTTGAGCAACCTAAGCATACATAATCTAGACAATTACAATTTATGAAACCACATTGGAGCTCTTTCGAATTCTTCACTTCTTTGACATTTGATCTTTAATTTCTTTGAATTCACCACCTTGTTGTTTGATTTTTGGTGTCTTCAACTTTTTGAATTTCTTCGGAATTTTCGATCTTCTAATTTCATACTTAACTTTGATGCTCCAAAAATTCTTCAAACTTTTCTTTTAATTCTCTCTTTTTTTTTAACATGTAACTCGCTTTTTTCACTCAAAACCCTACATGCTTAAGCAGGGGGGCTCAACTTCAACCTTTATTGGTTAGCGATAATAATTTTCTTGGATACATTTCTAGTACACGATGCTAAACATATTGCATCCTTCAAACTAAGCGAGGTCGTGTTTTTGTTCCATGATTTCACTAGAATAAGGAAGCCACAAATGCACTAGAACGTATATAGGCTCAACTAAACATATGGGTTTTCATGCAATCATCAAATATAATACTAGCATGATCCCTAATTGCTTTACCAAAATTTTCTAAATTAATCCTAGCAAATTTTATGCAAAACTTTAAAAATTAACTAGTGTAACCAACCAACCCCCTACCCCACACTTAATTTATGCAATGTCCCCATTGCATATCATGCATGATAAAGAACAATAAAAATAAGGAGAGAATTGGAACAAACTCCCCTGGGATAGTAGTGGCGAGGTTGATATCTATTTTCTTCAGCTCCATCTTTAATTGACTTTAGACATGGGAACAGCTCATCCATGTCTTGGGTGTCAAAATCTCATGTGGTACAGCCTTTATAAAAGCTCCAAATATAAGGGAAAAACTCTTGGAAATGCTCGGAAAATGATCTTCAAAGAATAGAACCAATGCCCATATCAAATGTCATCAAATCTTCAGCTCAAAAGTAAGAAGAATGAGTGACTCGTCGAGTAAGTATGTAGACTCGCCGAGTTGAAGCGTAAATGGCAGAAGAATCGTGAATTTTCACATGGACTCGGCGAGTCCATAAGATGCACTCGGCGAGTAGACTGCTGTGTGACAAAAATTTTATTCTGCCCAAGTCCGTTTCTGATGTATGGGGGTTATATAAACTAATAATTTCCCTTTTTTTTCTTTAGGGAATAAACACTCTATAACCCTTCTATCAATTGGACTCATAGCTTGACTCAAAACTTCGTTTCCTCTATCGCATCGACTCAATTTCTCGCTTCGTCAGCCTTGACTCTAGATTGTCACATACAATCCTAAGCTTCAAACTAAAAAGATCAAAACAAAACACAAATAATAGAAAAAGGAAAACAAACATCAAAATTAAATTCCTAAATTACCCTAATAAACTAGAAGTTTAAAAAGAAAAAGAAAATCAAACTCTAATGATGGGTTGCCTCCCGCAAGCGCTTCTTTTTGTGCGAGACTTGAGCTGGACCCCCAACTTAATAAACTTTCAATAAACTCAATGCCAATCCATCCATTGCATTAAATATTTTCTTTGGTGGACCAATTTGTAAAATTTGGCACTTTGCTTCAAAAATTGGCCAAACAAGCTCGAATTCATGAAACCCAAGAATTCTGAGAAGGGTTGGGACCGGTCGGATACTAATCAGAAATGGATCGCGCTTCAGAACTTTCTCCAAAGTTGGAATCGTCACCCCGTGCTTCAAAACACAAACCGGAAGAACAGGGGACCATGTTGTGGTAATGGTCAAACCACAGCTTGGTTCCTGCAATTCATCTTGTTCTTGTTCTTCGTCTGACCTCTCTTCTAGCAACCTTTCCAGCTCCTCCAAATCTTTTTCTGGATTAAATTCTTCATCTTGTAAATCTAGCTCTTGTGACTCAAATTGTTCTTGATCGTTAGACAAGATGTTATCTAACCATCTTCCAAATTTCTTCAAATCATAATCTGAGTCATAATCCTCATCTTCCTGCTCAATTTCATGCACTACTTCCTCAAGAAAAGCATCAAAAGCATCGAGATTTCAAAAATACATAATAAATTAAAATAAAAATTAAAATAAAAAAACTAATCAATAAAATAAAAACGATAACAATTAGCAAATAAAATTAACTATTTGAACTGTTCCCCGGCAACGGCGCCAAAAACTTAATGTGTGTGAAACCAACTAGTTTTAATCCTACTAAGTTAGACACAAAATAAACACACGAAAGACAGTGTACCTATCAATTAGTAATATAGTTCAAGCAGGTAGGGTATCGAACACAGGGAACGGTAAACAATTAACATAAATGCTAATATTATCTAAATAAAACAAGTAATAGAAAATGGGTTTTCTCTAGTTTTCCAAGACTAGAAACTTAAACAATTAACTAAAACTTAAACTAAGAAACTAAGAGCTAAGCAAATAAAAATCAACTAAATTCAATAATAAAGAGGACTTATGTTTAGGTTCGACTCATTTGTTCCCATGGATGATTTCGATGTATCGGATTAATTCTTCATTGGCTACCGACTAAGATGATTAGTTCCACGTTCGCTATTACTAATCCTTAGGAAACAAATTAACTCAAGCAGTGGCCAGTTGTCTAAATCAACGGATTTCCTAGTTATTGATTCGGGTTAAATAAGAATTGTAATAGTTAATCAAATCGGTGATTCAATTAACCTCTTGTTGATGGTGTATCACACAAGCTCACACATTAACTTACCTATCTTCATGTTAGTTCTAGTTTCACATTCGTTATTCCTAGACATACAACTATTTGGTCACGTAAATCATATGAAATTAGCAACTAAGAGATATTCATACAACTTAATTACTGATTTATTAACAGAAGAATAGTTATTGTTAACACATAAGGTTCTTTAACAAGCTTAATAAAACATAATCACCAATTAAAATTAATCCTAATCAAATAATCAATCCATGTTCACATATTCATCTACCTAAACAGAAGTTATGAGTTTTTAGCTCATGATTACAGCAGAAACAAGCACAAAAACGAAATCAATTGGTAAAAACATAGTTCAAACAAGAGATTAGGTAAGAGTAAACTTGATTTTGACTTGATTCTCCTTAAAATTGAATGTAGGGTTGATTCCCTTGCTTCCCACGCTCCAGCAGCACCTTTTAGTCGACAATTTGCCTCCAAGGGTTCATCTATATGCTAGGGTATCGATCTGAAAGTCCCTTTATATAGATTTTCACAAAACAGAGGCTACTCGGCGAGTCCGGTGACCTACTCGGTGAGTCCGTCACTTAAAACCCGTGTGCGGCAAGTCAGCGCGTCCAGAATCGCGATACTTTTGACCAACTCGGAGAGTTGATGGCCTACTCTCCGAGTACGTTTGGAATCAGCATTTCCTCAAAACATGAAAGTCGTCCGAAATTGTGTCTAGTTTTCAGAACATTTTGAATCTAGTCAATCGGAGTTACGGTTCATGAGATATGGCCAAAACACTGACGAGGGGTCAAGCTGTCCAGCAACGTCCTTCTTTCTTCAAAATCCAAGATCCAAGCGTCCAATCGCCAATTCCGCTTCATTTTCCTTTCGAGCATGTCATTTTTGCTGAAAAATGAAATTATAAACTAATTAAGCACCTTTTGTTCATTAAAATAGACAAAAACAACATAAAGTATTAAGATAATGCATGAATTTTATAACTAAATATGCCCATATCAGTGGGTGTTCTTGGTGCTGCCCAGGTTTCGATTATCTTGATCTTTGAAGGGTCCATATCTATTCCTTCTTTTCTGACTACATGTCCGAGGAAATCCACTTCACGAATCTAGAACTCGCAGTGCGATTTCTCCGCCCTCAATGTCTCCAGGACTTGACCTAAATGTTGGTTGTGTTCTTCCTCACTTCGGGAGTAGACTAGTATATCATCAATGAAAACAATCACAAACTTGTCTAAGTAAGGTCGACACACCCAATTCATCAGGTCCATAAACATCGCGGGTGCATTTGATAAGCCAAAAGGCATCACTACAAACTCGTAGTGACCATAGCGCGTTCTGAAGGCTGTCTTGGGAATATCCTCCTCTTGAACTCGTAGTTGGTGGTACCCTGATCTAAGGTCAATATTTGAGAAGAAACTTGCTCCTTGTAGCTGGTCGAAGAGGTCATCGATTCGAGGCAAAGGGTATCAGTTTTTAATGGCGAGTTTGTTTAATTCACAGTAGTCAATGCACATACGGAACGATCCATGCTTTTTCTTGACGAACAAAACCTGTGCTCCCCAAGGTGAGAAGCTTGGCCTTATGAAACCTTTGCTTAGTAGTTCATTCAATTGACTAGACAATTCCTGCATTTCGGTTGGGGCTAGACGGTGTGGCGATTTGGCTACGGGGGTAGCTCCAGGAATTAGGTCGATTCGGAATTCGACTTGTCTAGCAGGAGGCACTCCAGGAAGGTCTTCTAGAAATACTTCAGGGAAGTTACAGACCTCCGGAATGTCTTTTATGTTTTTCACTTCTTGTTTCTCGTCTACGAAGTGGGCTAGGATGGTGTGGTACTCCTTGCGGAGATACTTTTGGGCCTTGACACACTAAATGATCTGAAAGTTTCAGCTAGGTTTGTCGCCATAGATGACGAGAGTTTTTCCATTTGGCAGATTAAGGCGAACGACCTTTTCATGACATAGGATTTCGGCATGGTGAGGGCATAACCAATCCATGCCAATAATGACAGCAAAACTTTTTATAGTGACCGGCATAAGGTTGATTTGAAAGGAGTGATTGCTTAGGGTGAGGGTACACCCGGTGTAAATGTTGTTAGTGTTCTCTGTTTTTTCCGTTAGCCATTTCTACAGTGAATGTGTCTTTTAGTGTTTGTGGTTTTTGTTTAAGCAAGCGTTTAAATTGATGGCTCACGAAGCTTTTCTCCGCACCACTATCGAAAAGAATGCATGTGTATGTATCGTTGAGGAGAAACGTACCGGTGACCACAGATGGATCTGGAACTACTTCCTCATGACCTATTTCCAGAACTCTGCCCACTTCACCAGGGTTGAGGTTTCTTGCCTTTGAGCAGTTGCGATTGAAGTGTCCTGCCTCTCCACAACCATAGCATGTTCGACTTGCCCCGGTGTTGGTAGCTTGTGCATTTTGTTGGACTGGTGTTTGACACCCCGAAAACCAAAGGCGGAAACATTTCCGGGGTTGACTCCACGTTGAGTATCAAATCCAGTGTACATAGTAAAGCAGTAATCACAAAACATTACATTACATAATATTTGGTTACATCTGTTTGAAAGTAAAGTTGTACAAGTATTATACATACGTAATATAGACAAAAGTAAAGACGAATCTTCAGAACACTCCGTCTTCTCCAAAAAGTTGCGGTGTACCTGTCTATCGCTAACCTGAGAATACAAGCAATTTGAAAATCAGCATAAAGCTGGTGAGTTCATAAGCGGTTTAGTTTTGAAAGAACGAGATTCCTTTTCTTTCTGAAAAAGTTATTGTTCCAGAAAATCCCATATTTTCTTATGAAAACAGTTTGGTTATCCTTTGTACAATTTCGAAAACGTTGGTTATGTTGTTCCAGGAAAATCCCATATTTTCCTTATAGTTTTAGTTATTCGTTTGTTACTTTACTCGATTATGTGTTAATGTACTACCCAGGAAAATCCCATATTTTCCTATGTGTTGAGTTGTCTGTTCGTTTCTAGGTTCGTTACTAACTGTTATGTTATCCCAGGAAAATCCCATATTTTCCTATGTATTGAGTTGTCTATTCGTTTCTAAGTTGTTACTAGTTATTACCATGTGTATAATATTAGATAAGTATTCTAACCCTTAGTTATTCTACCTCCGGATGGCTACTATCTACTAACTTAGTTGTATTTTCGAAGTTTTGGAACCACACAGAAGCGTACATCACAGTATTTTCGAAGTTCTGTTAAGTTCCAAAAGAGTACATTTCGTTGTGTATTCGAAGCTCTGTCGACATTCTGAGGCGGATATATTTGAAGCTCAGTAGAGGTCCAGAGGCGTATTTTCGTATTCGTTTTCGAAACTCTGGTGACACTCATAGGGTACGACAACTGTATAATCGAAGTCTAGTGTCAACCAAAGGCATCACTTCGCATTCATAGTCGGATTCGTATTCATATTCGTATTCGTATTCGTAGTCGTATTCGTATTCGTAGTCATATTCGTATTCGTATTCGTATTCGTATTCATATTCGTATTCGTATTTGTATTCATATTCGTATTCGTATTCGTATTCGTACTCGTACTCGTATTCATATTTGTATTCGTATTCGTATTCGTATTAGATTACATTCGTATTCGGATTCGTATTATTCGTATTAGTATGATTTATTTATAAAAGCAATCTAGATCAAAACACTTTTTAAAAGAAATCTGTATTTAACCTGCAATTCGAAACATTAGTTATCTAAATCTTTTGAAATTAAGACATTTAGAAATTGAAACCATTAAGTTGAAAATCAATTTGAGTACAAGATACACTTGTACTTTTGCTTGTATTCCCCCTGAAAACAGTTAAAAACAGTGAAAAAGGGTAGAGATATGAACTCACCGGACAAGAAACGTGATGATTTTGGATGCTAAACGTTGGTCCGGGGCTTGCAAATGCACGAGGTTCCTAAGTATAATTTAAAGATACACATTTGTATCTAATTAGGACTTAGATTAATTATTTGTTAGGGACAAATACTTGTAGTCGCGGAAACACCCCATTACGAGTGTTTGGAGGGAACCGGGTGGCGTTTAAGGACGTGTAATGGCACTAGGGACTTGGAACTTGAGTTTACTCCCCATGAATAAACTCATACAAGAGTTTTCAGCCAATAACACCCACTCCCCATGAGTTTACGGCCGTAAACTCATGGTGGGGTTAATTATGGGCAAAAATGGCTTAAATCACTTAAGGGAATTTTTCTAGGTTTGGTTCAAAGTCTTGGAATGGATTTTAAACATCAAAATGACTTATTTATGGGAGTTTACGGCCTAGCATGGACTCCTGGCCGTAAACTCCTAAATACCCATGAAAATTGTGTTAAATGATGCCAAAACCAATCACATGTGATTGCTAAATTTATTCCTAGGCCTTTCATGCATTTCTTTAAAATTTTGGAGGGTTTTTTGGAGTTTACGGCCTATGAGACCCCCCTCATGGCCGTAAACTCTCTTAGAGGGTGATTCCATATGTTTTAAGGCCAAAAACTTGATTGTAAGGACTTCTAAAATTCATTCCAAGGCTTTAGGGGTGTTATAGGGGCTTTTTAACAATTTTGGAGGAGTTTACACCCCAAAATGAAGGGTTTACAGCCCAAGCATGAGGCTTGGCCATAAACTCTTATTTGTCCCTCAAATAATATGTTTAAGATGTCCAAATGCTAAAACTAATATCCTAAAATTAGTATCTAAGCCTTATTAGTGATTTGGAAGGGTTTAAGGTCATAAAAACCCCATATATACGAGTTTACGGCCCAAGCATGAGCCTTGGCCATAAACTCCTTCAAATCCCTCAAAAGTTATGTTTAAAATGTTTTAAGTCCATTCCATGAAGTCATTTAGTCATATCTAGGTCCCAAAATTGTCTAGGAGGGGTTTAAAGGCTCAAAACCCCTTTAACTTAGTGTTTACGGCCTAGGCATCTTCCTGGGCCGTAAACTCTCATACAAGGCCTAATTTCATGATTCAATCCCGAATTTGAAGGTCTAATATGCTATACAATAAAGTTAGGAAGGTACCTTAGGGATTTGAGGCCTTAAAATTGAGTTTTGGACCCTTGAACTTAGATTTAGGAGAGAGGTTAGAGAGAGAGTAGAGAGAGGAAGCAAAAGATTCAAATGAATGTTTAAACACGTTTATATAGGTCCTAAAACTTGGACACGGTGGAATTCTACCCGATACCGGCCTTAAACGGGGCTTTAGGTCGCACCCGATTAAGTTTCCGTCACCCGGCGGGGACGTTTCTAACTTTTTGAAATAAACATTTTTGGGCTAGTTTCATGAGTTCCTAAAGGGTTTGGACACTCATTGGATTATAATAAACGTATAAATTAATTTACTTTAACCCAAAACGGAAATGAAACGCATTGATTGACGGCGAATTTTACGGGTAGAACGGGTTTTTCGACGATGGAAAACTTCGGGTTGTTACATTATCCCCCCGTTAGAGGGAATTTCGTCCCGAAATTCAAAGAATAAGATATAGATTATGAATTTGGAATGAGACACGAATGGATTTGTTGCCTCGGATCTTCACTTTCTCAAGTGGAATCAGGTCTCTACTAGGCGTTCTAACGAATACTCATTATCGGGACATGTCTCTGTTTTGCACATTGATTCTCTCTCAATCTACAATATCAATCGGTTTTCTCATGGAAGTTCCAACCCTGGACGACTTCGACTTCCTCAAAGGAATCACTAGGGTTTCATTGGGTAGATGCTTCTAAGGATTTAAGATGTGATGTACTGAATAGATGTTACCAAGCTCTAAAGGCATTCAAACTCTGAAGATCGTAGAATTGATTCCTACGAAGATCTCGAAAGGCCTGATGTGGGACTAAGCTAGACGTTCGGAAGAAATTCCCGGGAATCCTTCGGGAAAGACATTTAGAGGAAATAGCTGCTAACTTCCCATTTCTCAATGATCACAGAAACGAGGGATGCATGGTAATTCATATCGGGAAAAAATTTTGAGCTTTACAGCATGAAATGTTACGAAGGTTTGATGCCGAAGATCACAAGAGTCGGGTCGAGGAAAGGATCTAAACGGGCGACCCTTTCAAATCTAAGGATATCGACATGAATGAGACTCGGTCATTTCATGTCAATCATAGCATCAAAATGTTTCGTGAAAAGTTTCCCATTTGGATCGAATGGAACAAGATAATCCTCCAGACTGATGAATCAATCTACGGGTACGAAGTTAGTGTTCTCTATCTCACTGGTTAGTTATCTTAACGGTGCACGTTTCGATTATTGACAAAGGATTTAGTCTAGATAGATATTTGAATGAACGATCAGCAAACTCTTTCATCATTAGAATTGAAAAGGATTACGGACACAAGATTTATCGAAGAGAAGTATACCCGTGGCAACGGTGGGATCTGCGGCTGTCCTTTCTTGCCTCATAGTTAGGACTCTCCCGGTGTTGCCAGACATTACTGTCTTTGGACAGTTTCGTTTGTAATGCCCGACCTCTCCACAGCTATAGCAGGTTTGACCGATACCTGCTCCGGAACTAGTTGACGGGGTTGGAGCCTTGCAGGTTCGTGCGAGGTGACCTTCCTGGCCACAACTTCTACAGAACTTTGCACGACAAGGGCCAGGGATGCGATGGTGGTAGCTACATCGGTCACACCACGGGAGGGTACTGACATATCCGGTAACAGGTGTTTGAGATGTGGAATTGACAATAGAAACAGCAGCAGGAATAGTGGTAGCGTGGACCGCCACCATTTGCTGTTTCTTAGAAGGTTATGGGGAAGACTGACTCTTCTTCTTCTTTCTCCAAAACTTTCTCTTCTCGCCACTCTTTTCTGTGGGCTCGGGTGTAGTGTCTGCTTCTTCTTGCACATCACTATGATCGATCAGAGTTTGAGCCAGACACTTTGCACTGTCGTAGGTATCTGGCTTTGCTGCTATAACATTTCCCTTTGTTGGCTGGGTTAATCCCCAGATGAACCTTTCTATCTTTTGCTTTCCGGGGTAACCATTCCCGGACAAAGGAGTGCCAGGTCATCAAACCTTGAAGTGTAAGAGACGATATCGGAACCTTTCATCTTCAGGTTCCACAACTCATTTTCCAACTTCTGGATTTCACCCCGAGGGCAATACTCTGCACGTAGTAGTTCCTTCATTACTTCCCATCCCATAGCATTGGCTACAGATAAGGTCAGGGATTTGACTCGGCCGTTCCACCAAGTCAAAGCCTTATCGGTGAGCGTACAGGTGGCAAATTTTACCTTATCGGATTCCGAACAGGCGCAAATCTTGAAGATAGATTTGATTTTCTCTAACCACCGAGTTAGAGAAATGACACCCCCTGTGCCATCAAAGAATGTGGGTTTTGCATTCATAAAGTCTTTATAAGAACACTCCTTCCGGTGTCCTTGATTACCTTCTGGGTTTTGGGTACCGCCCCCTGAACCACTAGGGTTTAGTTGAGGTAGGAGAGCAGATATGGTGGCAGAAATGGTTGCCTGAAGTGTTTCTAGATCGATTTGAAGAGGAGGCGGTGGCGGCGGAGGGTTGTTGGTGTTCCTCATGCTAGATCTCCTTCTCGGAGGCATCTTGATCTATAAAGACCAGGAAAGAGAGGATCATAAGTCCTCTGAATCGAATCAAGAGATATGGATCAGGGGATATCTCATCAATACAGATATAACATCATATTAAGCGATAAAACAGGAGAGAAGGATCAAAGCAGGAAGTTTTATCGCTACGGGAATGATCACGGAACAACGTGTACACGAAGGTTTCTACTAAAGATCGGCTCGAGAAATAATCCCATAGTATTTCATGGTTCATTGCAACGACGGCTCGTTGTTTGGGATATTGGGTAATTTTTAGGTATGTTGCATACCACAGTCACTCCCAGGCACATGTTGGCCGTGTCTCGAATGAATATAGTTGGCCAGGCTATAGTGATCCTAGACACGACTACATAACTGCCCAGGTTTAACCACAGCGTACAACACCCATTTACTTATATATTTGTTCTACTTGTAGTTACGAATTTCGACGGTCGGTATACTTGTATACTTTAGAAAATACTTATATTCGTAGAATATACTTTTAGTTCAGAGCACTTAGGCCCTTTAATGTTTATAGTCTTATACCATGTAAGCTTTGGTATACCAGTTCACTATAAAAAAGGGCTCTGATACCAATCTGTCACACCCCGAAAACCAAAGGCGGAAACATTTCCGGGGTTGACTCCACGTTGAGTATCAAATCCAGTGTACATAGTAAAGCAGTAATCACAAAACATTACATTACATAATATTTGGTTACATCTGTTTGAAAGTAAAGTTGTACAAGTATTATACATACGTAATATAGACAAAAATAAAGACGAATCTTCAGAACACTCCGTCTTCTCCAAAAAGTTGCGGTGTACCTGTCTATCGCTAACCTGAGAATACAAGCAATTTGAAAATCAGCATAAAGCTGGTGAGTTCATAAGCGGTTTAGTTTTGAAAGAACGAGATTCCTTTGCTTTCTGAAAAAGTTATTGTTCCAGAAAATCCCATATTTTCTTATGAAAACAGTTTGGTTATCCTTTGTACAATTTCGAAAACGTTGGTTATGTCGTTCCAGGAAAATCCCATATTTTCCTTATAGTTTTAGTTATTCGTTTGTTACTTTACTCGATTATGTGTTAATGTACTACCCAGGAAAATCCCATATTTTCCTATGTGTTGAGTTGTCTGTTCGTTTCTAGGTTCGTTACTAACTGTTATGTTATCCCAGGAAAATCCCATATTTTCTTATGTATTGAGTTGTCTATTCGTTTCTAAGTTGTTACTAGTTATTACCATGTGTATAATATTAGATAAGTATTCTAACCCTTAGTTATTCTACCTTCGGATGGCTACTATCTACTAACTTAGTTGTATTTTCGATGTTTTGGAACCACACAGAAGCGTACATCACAGTATTTTCGAAGTTCTGTTAAGTTCCAAAAGAGTACATTTCGTTGTGTATTCGAAGCTCTGTCGACATTCTGAGGTGGATATATTTGATGCTCGGAAGATTTCATGAGGCGTATTTTCTTATTCGTTTTCGAAACTCTGGTGACACTCAGAGGGTACGATAACTGTATAATCGAAGTCTAGTGTCAACCAAAGGCATCACTTCGCATTCGTAGTCAGATTCGTATTCGTATTCGTAGTCGTAGTCGTATTCGTATTCGTAGTCATATTCGTATTCGTATTCGTATTCGTATTCATATTCGTATTCGTATTCGTATTTATATTCGTATTCGTATTCATATTCATATTCGTATTCGTACTCGTATTCGTATTCGTATTCGTATTCGTATTCGTATTCATATTCGTATTCGTATTCGTATTCGTATTAGATTACATTCGTATTCGGATTCGTATTATTCATATTAGTATGATTTCTTTATAAAAGCAATCTAGATCAAAACACTTTTTAAAAGAAATTTGTATTTAACCTGCAATTCGAAACATTAGTTATCTAAATCTTTGGAAATTAAGACATTTAGAAACTGAAACCATTAAGTTGAAAATCAATTTGTGTACAAGATAAACTTGTACTTTTGCTTGTATTCCCCCCTGAAAATAGTTAAAAACTGAAAAAGGGTAGGGGTATGAACTCACCGGACAAGAAACGTGATGATTTCGGATGCTAAACGTTGGTCCGGGGCTTGCAAATGCATGGGGTTCCTAAGTATAGTTTAAAGATACACATTTGTATCTAATTAGGACTTAGATTAATTATTTGTTAGGGACAAATACTTGTAGTCGCGAAAACACCCCATTACGAGTGTTTGGAGGGACCCGGGTGGCGTTTAAGGACGTGTAATGGCACTAGGGACTTGGAACTTGAGTTTACTCCCTATGAATAAACTCATACAAGAGTTTTCAGCCAATAACACCCACTCCCTATGAGTTTACGGCCGTAAACTCAAGGTGGGGTTAATTATGGGCAAAAATGGCTTAAATCACTTAAGGGAATTTTTCTAGGTTTGGTTCAAAGTCTTGGAATGGATTTTAAACATCAAAATGACTTATTTATGGGAGTTTACGGCCTAGCATGGACTCCTGGCCATAAACTCCTAAATACCCATGAAAATTGTGTTAAATGATGCCAAAACCAATCACATGTGATTGCTAAATTTATTCCTAGGCCTTTCATGCATTTCTTTAAAATTTTGGAGGGGTTTTTGGAGTTTACGGCCTATGAGACCCCCCTCATGGCCGTAAACTCTCTTAGAGGGTGATTCCATATGTTTTAAGGCCAAAAACTTGATTGTAAGGACCTCTAAAATTCATTCCAAGGCTTTAGGGGTGTTATAGGGGCTTTTTAACACTTTTGGAGGAGTTTACACCCCAAAATGAAGGGTTTACGGCCCAAGCATGAGGCTTGGCCGTAAACTCTTATTTCTCCCTCAAATAATATGTTTAAGATGTCCAAATGCTAAAACTAATATCCTAAAATTCGTATCTAAGCCTTATTAGTGATTTGGAAGGGTTTAAGGTCATAAAAACCCCATATATATGAGTTTACGGCCCAAGCATGAGCCTTGGCCGTAAACTCCTTCAAATCCCTCAAAAGTTATGTTTAAAATGTTTTAAGTCCATTCCATGAAGTCATTTAGTCATATCTAGGTCCCAAAATTGTCTAGGAGGGGTTTAAAGGCTCAAAACCCCTTTAACTTCGTGTTTACGGCCTAGGCATCTTCCTGGGCCGTAAACTCTCATACAAGGCCTAATTTCATGATTCAATCCCGAATTTGAAGGTCTAATATGCTATACAATAAAGTTAGGAAGGTACCTTAGGGATTTGAGGCCTTAAAATTGAGTTTTGGACCCTTGAACTTAGATTTAGGAGAGAGGTTAGAGAGAGAGTAGAGAGAGGAAGAAAAAGATTCAAATGAATGTTTAAACACGTTTATATAGGTCCTGAAACTTGGACACGGTGGAATTCTACCCGATACCGGCCTTAAACGGGGCTTTAGGTCGCACCCGATTAAGTTTCCGTCACCCGGCGGGGACGTTTCTAACTTTTTGAAATAAACATTTTTGGGCTAGTTTCATGAGTTCCTAAAGGGTTTGGACACTCATTGGATTATAATAAACGTATAAATTTATTTACTTTAACCCAAAACAGAAACGAAACGCATTGATTAACGTCGAATTTTACGGGTAGAACGGGTTTTTCGACAATGGAAAACTTCGGGTTGTTACAAAGTTCCTCTTCCAACTTTTGTATCTCGCCCCTTAGGAATTACTCCTTCATCAACATGGTTTTCAGGTCTTCCCATGTTATCGAGTTAGCCACCGGCAGTGTCAATTTCTTGACGTGGCCATTCCACCTGGTGAGTGCCCTTTCAGAAAATGTGCATGCTGCAAATTTGACCTTGTTTGCTTCAGGGCATGCACATATTTCAAAGACGGATTCGGTTTTCTCAAACCATTACAGAAATGATATGACACCTCCACTCCCATTGAAGGTTTTGGGTTTGGCGTTAGTAAAGTCTTTGTAGGTACACTCTCTCGAGTGTCCCTAAATGTCCCCGTTGTTAGAATTTATGGCACCATTACTTGCACCAACCGCATTATTGGTGTTGATTTGGGACATTGTGGCTGCTACTGCGGCTGTTATGGCAGCCTGGAACATTACCGGGCCGAACTGAGGGGGTAGCGGAGGTGGTGGTGGCGGTGGTGCAGCTCCTGCGGCGCCGCCACGTCTAGGATTTCTACGAGGTGGCATTTTCTGTCATAACAAGAATGAAAAGACAATAAGTCTTTGATAGCGCTCAAAATTTGAGAGTTAGACTAAACATTGTTAGTTCTTTATGTGGATCATGATTTCGACTTGTAAAGATATTGTATTAATCCATTCATACTATAGGTCTATAGATAATAAAATATAGACTTTATGAATGTTAATAGATTTGATGAAATGTCTATGATAGAATCCATAGCGGGCCCATCCATCAATCGTTTGATGTGTAATATTTATATATAATTAAGATTAAATAAACTTCTGAATCTAATGGGTCTGTTCTGGGCCCACAACCAAACAAGGAAAAGGATCCAAGGTGGAACCACCATTTCTAGGTCGACATGGCCTTAATTATATATAACTTTGATTTATACATCAAACAATCATAAATCGAACACCAGTAAATTTAGTCTAAAAACAATCCTTGTCATGAACTTGATGTAATAAAGCAAATAGAGTGTCAATTTCATAGATATAACTTAGTATACAATGTTGGTGAAAATTTGACCCTATAAGGGTCTATGCTACATCAATGTATGGAAAAATTTTGACCGCCTAACAAATCACGGAAGTGTAAACACTTAAATCGCGAGATCGGACATAACATACTAGTAAATAATAGTAATATTTATCTGCAAAACTAGATTAAGTTGAAGCGTGTTGGGTCAAAAATATGGTTTATACTTTGCTTTTCTTGGCAAATGTATTTTTCTGTAATATTTTATGTGTTTACAGCTAGGTGGGTGTTTACGGTTGTAAACGGGTTTACGGCCGAAAACCCATTTACGACCATAAACCCACTTACGGCCCATGTTCCCCATTTACATATAAATAGATGTTAAGTGGGTAAGGAGAGAGTGATGAATGTGAGAAGAGAGAAACTAGAGAGAAGAAGAGAACAGTTTTGTGTGTGTGAATCTATTGTAAGGAACTTAATTCTAATCATATCATTTAAGATTCATCATCTTCTTCTTCTCCTTCTCTTCTATTTAGATCTGACATCATCCGTTTGATTGGGATTCCGCACCATCAAACGGATCGAATTGATACACAAGCAGATTGGGACTTAGAATTGGTATTAGATCTTTGATTGTATCAGTCAATTTTGTCAGATCTGGAGCTTATTTGATTTTATTCTCGAAAGATTCTTGTGTTTTTGGATAGATTTCTGAAAATTAGGGGGGGGGGTTGTTCTTCGCGTTTTTCATAAAAACGGGTTCTTGATCGAGTTTTGGAGCAAAAAATGGAAAAAATCACTCTTTTTGGTCGTAACCTGCGAGGGGGTGGTGGAGCTTGCGGCCAGCAACTAGGGTTTCCGGAGTTCATGGTCCGAGATTACGGCTCGGAGTTTACGGCCTCGGTTTGTGGTCCTCAGTGGTTTACAGCTCAGCAACGTTTACGGCCTCATCCTCGCATCCAAGCATCCTCGCATCGCTTCTCAGCCTCGCATAGGATCCAAAATTCGCAGCAGCATCTTCCTTCGTATATTAAAAAAGGGGGAAACGGATTTGGGGGTGCGAGGGATCGAACCTGCGACCTCTGATTAATCAACGACGCACCTTACCAGTTGGACTAGGAAGCCTCTTGATTCATTCCTGCGAAATTTAATTCAAAAGGCGTCTTTCTCGGTTCCAACTTTCAAATTTTGACACTTTTAACCCAAAAACTCAATTTCTTTTAGTTTTAAATTCTTTTTTCATCCAAAATAAAATAATAATAATAATAATAATAATAATAATAATAATAATAATAATAATAATAATAATAATAAATAATAATTAATAAAATAATAAAAAATAATAAAAAGTATAATAAAATAAAATTTAGTCTTCAATTTTTGACTTTGACTTTTAAAATTTGACCTTTGATTTTAAACTTTGACTTTCTCATTTAACTTTTAAATTTTCAAATTTAGCTTTTCAGTTTGACTTTTAAGTTTGATTTTTGTTTGATTTTTGAATTTGACTTTTTAAATTTGACTTTTAAGGTTGACTTTTGAGGTTTATAGTCAAAGGCACTTTTAAATTTTAGTTTGACATTTAAGTTTTATTTTAGCTTCGAGTTGTGCTTTTAATGACTTTTGAGGTCAACAAGGGAATTGAAGACATGTTCAACTACATTCCCGGAGAAACCCTAGAGGCTCAGCTGCAGCGATTCACCACTCTCACTACTGAAATGAATATATTTGGGGTCTTCTTGACCAAATCTGAGATAAACAAAAATCTATTGAATTCACTTCCGAAATCGTGGGATATGAACGTAGCTGTCATCAAGAAGAAAAAAAATCTCAATCGTCTTAGTATTGCTGATGTAATTGAAGAGCTTGATTCTTTGAAATGTGGAAAAACAATGAGTTCCACAAACATCCCGGCAAATGAAGTTTCATGTACTCCATCTTGTGAAGATAAAATTAAAATTCTTCGTGAACATAATGATTTGCTAAAAAGAGAAGTCGGGGACCTAAAATACGAAGGATATCAACTTAGGAAAGGACAGAAACCCCTGAAGGCTGAATTAGAAGCAAAAACGAAAGACTTTAGGAAGCTTCAGGAAGAGTATAGCAACAAGTGTGAAAACTATGACTATATTAAGAGACAACTTGCTGTTGTAACTGAAGAAAATGACACTTTGAAAATTAAGTGTGGAAAAATAGATGTTAGTTTCAAAAATTATACTGCGTCAAGTCTGACAATCGAGTCCTTATTTGAAACCCAATTAAAACTCAAAGATAATAAAAACAAGGGTCTAAGGTATGATAGTGTTCCTCCACCTTTCAATCATAACTACACATCCATCCCTATGACATAGGAAGAAATTGACAGGGAGGCACATCTTCAATATGGAAAACTAGTTGGATTTGTGTTAGGAGGTATTCAAGTTGAAAATACTAATGTTTCTACAATATGTGCAGGTAAAGTAGCAGAAGATGAGAACAAGGAGAAAACCATTGAACAAACCAACATCTTGTTGAGCTCTGAATCTGTTGCTTCGAACTCAGCTGCTTCTAATCAACCTGCTGTTGAGAAATATAGGCCACCAATTCCAGTGAAATAGAGTGCCTGTTGTAACTATGCGTGTGGGAAAAGCAAGAGACAAGGAATGGATAAGCCACCAGGGGCAAGAAGAAACAATTTCCCAGTGAAGAAAAAGACTTGTTTTTTCAGTGTGGAACACCTGGTTACATTGCCCGAAACTATCCAAATCGTGCATACGTTCCGTACTACACACAAGGATGGCAAAACGCACCAAGTGGGAGATACTACAAAAGAAACCCTTCCAGGTCACATTCAGACAATGGTGACTGGAACGCGCAGAAGGCCAAGAATCAAACCCACAAGGCAAAAAATCCAAATCCCAAGGGAAAGAAGGGAATGCCAGCCAAGAAGCCCAATCCAAGAGATGTTCCAGTGAAACAAAGACCAGTTAGGTCAAAGTCATCTCAACGGCCGACATCAAGTTGAAAAGCAAGTACTGAGCCACCCATCGGATCGAAAAAAATGGGTTAAACCCAACTACCAATGGGTACCAAAGGCTCAATCTCCTAAATCTCCTAATGATTTAAATATTTCTACATCTTCTATTTGTGATAAACACGACATGTCATGGGAGAAAGTATCATGTGTTGATGACAAAGGTCGACCCAGTTTCAAAATGGACTGGGTTCAAAGACCAACTAATCTCGCTCTGTGTCGGATCAACTATGTAGGCATATCATCAGACTTCGGTTTGTTGGTAATGGTTGTTCTAGGCACATGATAGGGGACATCTCTCAACTATGCAACATTCATAATTTTGTTTGAGAGTATGTGTTCTTTACAGGAAGGGAAGAAAGGATGGGATCACAAATGGGGTTAGTGCTTAATGACATGAAGAATTTTCGGATCTATTCTGATATTATGCGTGTTGTTCTTAGACCTTCTGGATGCAAATTCAATCGGTGAATTACGGTTTGAGTTTTCTTCTCTATACTCCTGAGTTTATCTTAATCAGATTCATTTTGAAGATAATTTTTATTTTCTTATAGTTTTTCGTTAGTAATGTTTGGGAAGTGATATTAAGATAAAGTGATAACGGACAGTCTAAACCAGTGTAAGGGACTAATCTGAATTGTATAGATTATGTGTTCAATGTGTTGGTAGGCACGAAGGATTTGAAACTGTGGATTTAGATATGATTGTTTCGACTGACCATACGATGCTCGGGTAGATTGAGCAGAGAGATAAACACAGGAACCCACGGGATACACTAAATTAATATGCATCTAGAACAGTGGTCTAACTTTTCCTTGATGTAAGGACTTATATCCTTAATTCTGGTTTTGATAGGGCGACTGGGGGGTTCTGATAAAGTAGGTATGTAGGGAATTATTTTCGTGCTTTCTATCTGTTAGTCATGTGTTGCTTCCTCTACATGATTAGAAGAGATCCGACCTGGATTTGCAACTCTATTTCTATGCATTTTCTTTATCTCTGCAATTCTTCCTATTTGTGAGCCATATGTTGTCCCCACTGCGTGCTCAGAAGATCCGACCTGGGACACAGCATATGCAACACCCTACTATCTCTATAACCCTCTATCTCTGTTAGTCATATGTTGTCCCCTCTGCGTGATTGAAATATATCCGACCTGGGACACAACATATGCACCCATTTCTAAATCTGACTTCCTCCTTACTAATTGTTTACTCACCTAAAGTAAGGAGTTCTTTAGAAGTTCTTGATAACCAGGGTATATCGGGAAGTGGGGAACATGTTCTAGTGCAACTAAAATCGAACCATTTAGAGGTTGTATGCAGATCTTGTTGCTTAATTTAAGTGAACAACACTACCCGAGGTCGTTGTCAGCTAAATGGTATATTTGGAAAATTTTGTCAATATTCTTCGTGTTTAAGTGCGCCACAATACCAGCAATTGACCATATCTATTCATGAAGGTGAAGGTATTGATAAACAAGTTCAGGTTGTCTCTCAACTTTAATCCCAAATATTTTTGTTTTTGTTAAACTTGTTCATAGTTTTCTTTTATGCACAAATTTAGGGGGAGAATAAAAAAATCAAATCAAAAATCAAACAAAAATCAGAAAATTCAAAATCCAAAAATATTTTTATTTTTATTTTATTTTTTGTTCAGAAAAATCAAAAAATCAAAAATCCAAAAATATTTTTGTTTTTGTTTTAATTTGTGTGCTAAGTTTTCTTTTAGTTTTGTTTTGTTTTGAAAAGTGAATTCAGGTGTAGATGAGACTCATGGAGACTGTATCGAAGATTTTCTGAGCCAAGGCTTCATCCGTGATCATTGAAGAATTCTCATTCGAAGGAACAAGAAATGAAGATTATTCTTTCAATATTCAATCCTTCAACCCCGGAAGCAAGGTGAAGCTGAAATTGAAGATTATGTGACGGATTGCATTGAAGTCTCCTCAATCAATCTGCTACTATCTATGAACCTGCTGAAGTGATCAAGAAGATTATTTCTCTCTGAAGTTCTCTCTGAAGATTCTCAAGCTGAAAGCACCAGTTTTCAAGAATTTCTACAAGAAGCCTCCTCACCCAATGTGCGTTAAATGTCAAATTCTGAAGAAATGCCCAACTGCTCAAGATGAAGTCAAATTATTGAAGATTCATCAAGTTCATCTTGAAGTTATGAAGTCATCAAAGATAAATGTTGAAGCCAATCTCCAACTGAAGATTAACAAGAAAAGCCAGCTACTTTTTAGGGGGAGCTTGTTGGGTCAATTAAGAAAAGAAAGCTATAAACCAAGGGGGAGATTGTTGGGTCAAAAATATGGATTATACTTTGATTTTCTAGGAAAATGTATTTTTATGTAATATTTTATGTGTTTACGGCTAGGTGTGCGTTTACGGCCGTAAACGCATTTACGACCGTAAACCCACTTATGGCCCATGTTCCCTATTTACATATAAATAGATGTTACGTTGGTAAGGAGACAGTGATGAACGTGAGAAGAGAGAAACTAGAGAGAAGAAGAGAGCATTTTTGTGTGTGTGAATTTATTGTAAGGAACTTAATTCTAATCATATCATTCAAGATTCATCATCTTCTTCTTCTCCTTCTCTTCTATTTAGATCTGACATCATCCGTTTGATTAGGATTCCGCACCATCAAACGGATCTGATTGATACACAAACAGATTGGGGACTTACAAAGCGAGCAGTGCAAACACTACTTGCGGTGGTTGAGCATCACGAAGTTTGTCATTTCGGATTTGGATTCAGTCGCCTGGCTTTCTGCGTCTGTCAGACGTCCTTCTAGAGCGGCTCGATGTTCTCGGAGTTCTTGCACTTCAGCTTGGGTTGCGGCCATTTCCTGTCGAAGAAGCTCGGTGCGATCTCAAGTTCGATCGTGGTCGTCATCCAACCGGCGAATACGAACGGAGTTCATTTGGCTGGTGGCACCAACTTCCATGAGATGTCGGGTGTGTACCTTGATTGCTCCTCGTGGCATGCGACACGGTGAAACATGATAGGAAGGGATCTGTCAGCTAACCCTCCTTAGCTGAGGTCATAAAAACCTCGTTCCATGTCGTAGGGAAGTCGTTGACCTTGCTCTCTGCTCCATTGATGTATAGTTTTGGCCCATTGGGGTGTCGGGTCTTGGAAGTGTTGCGGAGTGATAGGGGCAGGGTGTGGGTTGTAAACTTCAGGTTCTGAGTCGGTTCCATCTGAGTCTTCTTCCACTTCACTGTCTACGAATTCTTCCTCTTCCATAGGTTCCACATCCTCCATGGGTTCCTCTTCAGAATCTTCCTATGGGTCTTCCACAATCCAACCGACATTACCTTGTTTGGGAATGTAGGGATCACTCAGCAAGTGAAATCCTGCCATCGCACCTGTACGAGAATAGGGATAAGAAGGATATCGCAAGAAATTTTAGTATAAGAAATTAGTTATCGTAAATATATAATGTGATTATTTTTGTTAAAATACTCCTATAGTATTTTTATGTTTGATTCTCAAGTTTGGTGGTAAGTTGAAGACTTGTTCATCATGATTCTTCTTCGGCATATGTTGGTCATACCTTGACTCGGTACATGGTGCCCAACTTGTCTCGGTACCTTTATGTTATTAACATTATGATACTGAATTAATGAGTGCGATTGTACGAATACTTTTATAAAATACTACTTCTATTTTTAAAGTATTTTTGAAAAGTTACGTCAGATAAGTTTTGTGCCGTTGTATTTATAGTTTGTATATCTTACGTGGTTCGATATACTTAGTTCACTACAAACAACGCTCTGATACCAATCTGTCACACCCCCAAACCTGAACGGCGGAAACGTTCGGGGGCGGAGGACGTCATGCTCAGTATGATAACCATAGTGAAGAAAGTAAATACAACCATCATAAATATAATTTAAAAGGTTACATCGTTGCAAAAACATATGTTTCCAAATAAATTATATATGATGTCAATATAGTTCAAAACAAATCTGCGTCTTAGCGTCTTGCCTCCAAAAATCTTGTGGTTACCTGTATCACTGAATACCTGAGAATACAAGTTGTTTTTGAAAGAGTATCAACATTAAAGCTGGTGAGTTCATAAGCAATTTATGAATGAAAAATGGATGTTGTTCCTTAAAGTTTGTTATAAGTTTGTTTATAGAAAATCCAATATTTCCTAAAAGGTTTGTTGTATTCTTAACTGAACCAATACTTCGTATATGTAAGTAAATCGTTATACTTATTTGAGATTTTATATTTAAATAAAACTCCTTTTTGTGAAATCCTTAAATTCCCATGAACTGTGTCTTTTGTTAATTCCCCATGTGAGTTGTTATAACCATGCTAAGACTCGAAGACCTCATATTCGACGTTCTTCAAGCGTCAGAAATGTTATGACACTTGTCACCCCAGACCTGTCGGTCTAGATGTTGCAAGCAACTTAGGTGCGGGTTTGTCAGACCCAATATAGATCTATACACAACTATTACGCTCTCCCTACAAGAGATTATGGATATAACTACAAGACTTTTCTGTTGTACTTAAGATTACCCTGAATGTGAATGTCTCACAAATTTATTCATTAACATGTTCATGTAGTTTGTAATGAAATACCCGTTTTGTAAATCGATTGTATTATCGTTCCTTTGTTAAATAAGGTGTCCAAACTATACCTATTATAGTTTATCAATAGTGTTTTAAGTTTTAAATGAAACCTTGTTATGCATGGTTTTGTATTTCAATAAAATGACATTGAAAATACTAAGTATAAAATCTTAAACACCTTGCTCAGCATGTTACAAGGTGTAAATAACTCTTAAACTCGTTTTGACAGTTTTACCCTTAACTGTCCCTGTTTTAGAATATTTATTGAAAAATCATCGTAAAACAAAAAATAAATCCATCAACTCAGAGATTTTGTAAAAATAGTCGAATGTGTTCATAAATTTTTCTATAAATTTTGGTGGTCTCAAACCAGTGTGAAAATGTTCATCTTCACAACCTGCTCTGATTTCGTTGCTGCAGTGATAGGCAGTTTTGTAAAAATCACCATAAATTGTAGGAAAATCATATGGAGATGTGAAAGTAGTCATTTTAAAGGTATAAACCTGAATTATTTTCATATTAAATAGTTTTGAAAAATATTAAGTTTAAGTTGGGTAAAACAGTTCGTAAACAGGTCACAGGTTTTCTGTTGTAAGTTGTCAAGTTAAGTTTTAAATATGTTTTGGAGTTTTAACTTGTATCACCCCCCCCCCCCTGAAAACTAAAGAAAACTGGAAAATGTACGGGTATGAACTCACCTTGAGTGATTTCTTGAAGAACAGAAGATCGAAGACGAGGAGTATCAAGTCAAGAACACTTTATGAACATGTGAAGGCTTGGATGATCCTAAGAACGATTTTTGGTGTTAACATGTGTGTATATGATCCAAGAGTTTTATGAAAACATGGAATAACACTTGATTCTAGATGAAATACTTACCAAAAAGTGAAGTAATAGCCCAAGAACACTTCCATAAAGTGGCTGGAAGTAAAGATAAATTAGGCTTCCTTGTCGGGTAAGAAAAGTGTAAAAGTGTGGAAATGATCAAAGTAAATCAAGAGATCTTCCAAGGACTTCTTTATATAGATGTGGCTGGAGAAACTTGCAAGTTTGAAGGGATGTTTGTCTTGGTTTGTGTGATATGGATAAGGTTGGGCTAATGAGAGGATGACACATGGAGGCAAGTGGGCACACTTGACCCAGCTATGGGGTAGAATACTACTCTTAATACAAAATATTGATTTTTAATTAATAAATCCTTGAGAAATAAATAAAATATGAGTTTTGGGGGTTTAAAATGGTAAGAATATGAATTTGGTGAAATCCCGTCAAAAACAGGCTTAGGAAGCGAAAGTAGTCGAAAATCAGGCATTATGGACCGAACCTGCGAGGTTCGGCTCTTAGAAGGCGAGAACCGAGAGTGGGAGAAGGAAGGGACCGAAGATGCGAAGGTTCTAGCCCGAAGGTGATAGAAGCGAAGGTGGGTCTCGGACCTGTAAGGAGGGTTTCGGTCCTGCTGACTTCGGTTCGGTTCTAAAGGAAGGTTTGGCTCTAAGAGGTTCCCTCTGAGAGGGTTCGGTTCCTAAGAAGGGTTTCGGCCCTATGTAGCTAATTTTCAAGTTAACTTCCCGTTTCAAGCGGTTTTTTTGGCCAAGTTAAGGGTCGGGATGACCCGATTGACTATAAAAAGTTGAGAGAGAATTTGAGAGAGATTTAGGGATGTCACAATTGATATTAGAGCATTAGTTTAAGCGAACTAGGAATTTGTAGGATTTCTAGACTTAAACTTAGAATTCTAAGTGAAGATTATGAGATGAGTTTCTATCATATTTTAGACACGAGCACTAGTTTATTTTAGGAAATTTGCCTAAAATGCTTTTATGTGCTAAATATTATATGTTTTCCATATATGATATTATTTGTTCAGATCTACAGTTTGTTGCCAACCGGATCTGAAAGATTTTATGTTTAGGATTCTAAGCGTATGACTACGGTATTAGAACTAGCATGTAAATGTTTCGGAGTGATAAGGATGATTTAATTATCTATCGTGATTGAGGATCTAAATTCACCTTATTCGGTGTGTAGATCAAAAATGGTAAGAACTAGAAGTGGAGTTGGAAACGTGAACAAAGACAGGAATCAACCACCTGTGGTTGAGCGAGTACCTGTTGTAGCAGCAGCACCTGAACTAATAACAATGGTTGGTGTACAATTTGTGATTCGGACGATGTTGGATCATTAAATGGATGAAACTAGACATCTGCTTCAGCAGAATCGTGAAGTACTTTCAATTCCGATTGAA
This sequence comes from Lactuca sativa, assembly GCF_002870075.4. Lineage (NCBI taxonomy): Eukaryota > Viridiplantae > Streptophyta > Magnoliopsida > Asterales > Asteraceae > Lactuca > Lactuca sativa. Next base: position 1,758,452 of record NC_056629.2, read on the forward strand.
CAGCCCGAGTTGAATGAAGGGCATTCGGAAGGAGGTAACTTCAGTGGGACTGTTGGTCAAGCCAAGCCACCGTTAGTTAGACAAAACCACCGGGAGGGAGGATTTGATGGACTTGGATGCAAGTACAAATACTTTTTGACTTGCAAACCATCGACCTTCACTGGAAAGGAGGATCCAATCGGGGTTACGATTTGGATCTCAGAAATGGAGCTAGCCTTCATGACGTGTGGTTGCAGAGGTAATCTACAAACCACTTTCGCAGTACGTCTGTTCAGGGGTGGAGCTGTTTGTTGGTGGAACACTCTGGGGAAGACCCTAAGACCTAATCAGCCACTGCAACTGACTTGGGGCAGAGTTCTTGGTGCAATTCAAGCGCAAGTTCTGCTCGGCCCAAAATCTATTGGAGTTGGAGAACGAGTTTCTGAAATTGATAAAATGCAGCATGTCAGTCGATGATTACACCGATGCCTTTACCGACAAAATGGGTTTTGCCTTGCGCATCGTCCCAAACAAGCTGACAAAGGTTGACCGGTACACAAAGGGACTCCCATGGGAGTACGTTGTGTCAGTACGTAAGGCACCTACTCTAAAGGCAGTTATTTGGCTACCAAGTCTGTTGAGGATATGATCAAGGGAAGAACCGAAAGAAAGGTTGAAGTTGGTGATAAGAGAAAGTTTGAAAGAACTTTGGGCTCCAGCAAGAGTAACAAATTTTCGAAGTCTAATTTGAAGAAGTTTGGAGGCGAATCGAAATGGTATGAAAAGTGCAAGAAGAAGCACTCTGGGAAATGGAGTGAGGAAGTCACCTGCTACAAATGTGGAAAAACTAGGCATTATGCCACCGAGTGTCCGTCCAACAAGAGAGTGTGTTTTGGATGTAACGAAGAGGGGCACATTTTGAAAGACTGTCCTAAAAAGAAGGAGGCAACAAAACCCAATATTCTACCAAAGCCAAAGGAGAGAGCCTTTCATATGACACTTGAGGCTGCGAAAGATGAAGCTGATGTCGCTTCAGGTACCTTTCTCATAAACACATTGCCTGCCCAAATTTTATTTTATTCTGGAGCCAACTACTCTTTATTTCGTATGAATTTGGAAGAAAACTAGCTTTGCCTGTCGTTAGAATAGATAATGCTTTATTAGTCGAGGTTGCTAGTGGCAAGATTATACCTGTTAGCCATCGCATGAAAAAGATTTTCATTGATTTGAATGGGAATAAGTTCCACGAGGAATTATGGTTATTCACACATTGTTTGTGATCCTCGATATCCCAGTCACAAACTTGAAGGGCATAATCAATATTAAACATGCCATTGAAAAGTTCAATGAATCTCAAAAGATCTAGGAAGTTCATTTAATAAAAACCTAATTTATTCAAATTTTGTTTTCGTGGTGGAATTGGTAATTGTCATTTACCTACCTTCAAATAATTTACAATTGGATTACGACTCCCTCTTCCGAATTGTGAATTATTGTGTTGGGTCCTAGCCTTGATATTTAATTTGGGTGTTATATTGAGGATTTCAATATCTAATCAAAAATTTTCCATCTTGTTTTGCAGATGTCTTCTTCAAATAACGTTTCCGGCTCCTCAAACAACAACAACTCCTCCAACACTTTCTCGCTCTTGAGCATTTGCGCAAAGGTGACATTCGATGGGTCCTATTTCAATGATTGGATCAACAACATCCAAATGTCCTTGCGATTCGAAGACAAATAGTATGTCCTTGATAAGGAGTTGAACGAGATTGATGAGTCCAAGTCAACTCTCAAGAAATTGTTGAGCATAAGTCCCATGTTAAAGACGCGACCAAAGTGTCATGTATCATGGTTGCCACTATGACTCCCGAACTGCAGCGGTTTTACGAAGACTATTGGCCTTACGAGATGTGCCAGGACTTGATGGAAAAGTACCATCAAAGAGCACGTCAAGAGAGGTACGAGATAGTCATGCAATTCATCACAACCATGATGAAGGATGGAGTGTCTATCACGACCTACCTGCAACATATGTAGAGATATGTGGATCGTCTGCTCTAGCTGAACGTGAACTTTGATGAAGAGTTGGCTATTGACATAGTCCTACACTCTTTACCTCCCTGCTAAGATCAATTCAAGATGACTTATCATTTGATCAAGGACGAAGTCACCTTGAGCAAACTTCAAGGTCTGCTTAGAATCATTGAAAGTGGTCTAAAAAGGAAAAGTGTCGTTCCCACTCCTACTGCTGCTACTCCTGTCCTGGCCATTAGAGAAGGAAAAGGGAAGAAGAGGAAAGCTCCCTCTAAATTGAACTAGAAAGGAAAGTCCAATGAAGGGTTCACTAGTTGATCCAAAGAAAAATTTGGTTCTGCACCTCCCTCTTCAGATCCAAAGGAAGCCACGTGCTTCTATTGCCAAGACAAGGGGCATTGGAAGAGATGTAACCTCCCAAATTTCGAGGCCAAAAATTTCATTTTTAGAATTTAGCATGTAAATAAGTGTGTTTCTAAAACATTGTCGAAGTTACATTAATTATAAAACATAAGGTCATGTCTCAAAACGATATCATCGGAAACAAGAAAATCAGAGTACGATCCCAGAAAATCCCATGCGGAAATCATGTGTGTGATGCGCCGCTACGCTGCCAGCTCTTTCCCCTTTTACGAAGAGGTACCTGAAACCACAATTAAAACTGTAAGCACGAAGCTTAGTGAGTTCCCCCATCATACCACATATCATACAATACCATCAGTATCTTTCAACCGGTAATCATCATCGGTATCTTTCAACCGGTATTCATCATCGGTATCTTTCAACCGGTAATCGTCATCGGTATCTTTCAACCGGTAATCATCATCGGTAACTACTAGGGTCTATTCCACCCCTACTACTAGCATACAACAACAAGTTACAAGCATACAATCAGGCATATCCGAGTACTAACCTACTCTTCGGTCTTAAAGACCATTGTCAGGGGAAAACTATCCCTATCATACACATAACATATCATGAAGATCTATCTCATAACCAAACACGTATCCATACCAAGATAATTATCACAAAGACAATCATCTTCTAAAATACTCCTACTTGGTGGGCCGGCATTATGGCCTTAGACCCACCCTTACTGGAAGGTAACTCACCTCAAAAGGCTGACTTTTGAAAAGCTGATCCGCAAATGTCTGACAGCTGCTCCGGTGATTCCCTGGCTATATTCCCATAAAACACTTAATCAGACATTGATACTAATCCCAGGGTAAAATGACTATTTTACCCCTGGCCGATTCCAAACCAAAGTCAAGTCAAAGTCAACTTCCAGTTGACCCGACTCGCCGAGTTGGCTTGCCAACTCGACGAGTCCATATCTAGTCGATTGACCTTATTCCCGTCTCTACTCGTCGAGTTAGGCATTGACTCGAAGAGTTCTCTTCCTAACTGAATACTCAATGGTCCTTTATCCAACTCGTCGAGTTGTATGAACAATTCGCCGAGTTCGATGAAGACGTTCTGGCTTCCGACTCACTGAGTCCACCTATGGCTCACTGCTCTACTCGCCTACTCGAAACAGGGAAAAGTCGGGGACTCGCGACTCGACTCGCCGAGTTCGAAGAACAACCCGCCGAGTCGCATACATGAAATCTCTCTACACTCGATTATGCTTAAATCCAGTGCATTCCATTCATAGATATGGGTTCCTAGGACTCGGTTAACACGTAAAGTTTCCAACTTTATGTGTATATAATCATCCATGGGGATTCTAAGGCTCAAAACACTCTAAAAGGGGTAGATCTAGGGCTTTCATGCAATATGGCCCCATAAAGGTATTAGATCTAGGCTTTTGGAACTTGAACATAGCCAGATCTAGCAGCTATTCAGCCTATTATGATCCTTATACTACTAACAAGCTTAGAAATGGATCAAAGATAGCTTAATGGTGTTTTAATGGGGATTTGAGCATAAAAACAAAATAGATCCGAATTATACCTCAATGAACTCTGGATTAAGTCCTAGATTCTTGCTCTCCACCTTCTCTTTTGGTCTTTCCTTCCTTCTCTTCTTCAAACTTCAAGGAACAAGCACAAGAACACTTCAAATCACAAAGAGAGGGTAAGGGTTTGATATATGATGCTCTGAGGGTGAAGGAGGCTAACTTGGGGCGCATAAAGGGGGTTTAAATAGGGTGCAAACCCCTGAAATTAGGGTTTCTTCCAGACTGATGGACTCGCCGAGTCCAGAATATGGACTCACCGAGTCGCCAACTTAGACATGCTCAAAATCCCGTCCCTACTCGGCGAGTCTAGCCTACGACTCGCTGAGTCCAAGGCTAAAAATGTAAAATACTCAGATAAATCATACATACCAGGAACCAGGTGCTACAAGAGAAGCAGCCCGAAGTACTTGCAAGACATCAAGGATGGGAAGATAAAGCCCACCTTCGTAGGTATTTATACTATTCTATCTAAAAACTCATCACATGCGAGTTCTTGGGTCCTTGATACAGGGTATTGTTTTCACACTTGTTCTGATTTGTAGGGACTAAGAAGAAGTAGGGATGTGGAGCATGGGAAGATGAACCTGATAATGCAGAAATCTGTATATCTTTTCTATAGACCTAGTGACAACATGGTATTTGTAGAAAGGAGATGGGTTTTCCATGAGAGGGAACTCATATGCCAAGAGGACAGTGGGAGGTCAATTGATCTTGAAGAGATTCAAGAATGAAGTGGTGAAGGAACCTCAAACACTAGCGCTCAACTTGAGGAAGAGATTCTTGTTGAACCGATTGACGATTTGTTACCTCTTATACATTCCAATTGAGTTAGAATGGTACCGGAGTTTTATGGTTTCCATATTACTACGGAAGGTAATATGTTTATTAGTGATAGTAGACTGGTAAATTTGGATGGGCCTTCTAGCTACAAGAAAGCCATGGCGGGCCCTGAGTATGCAAAATGGAAAGAGGCAATGGATAGTGAGATTCAGTCCATGTATGACAATCAACTTTGGAACTTGGTTGACAATGTACCAGGTCGAAAGACAGTTAGGTGAAAATGGTTCTTCAAGAAGAAGACCGACATGGATGAAAACCTGCACACGTTCAAGGCATGGCTGGTTGCGAAGGGATTTACTCAAACCCTAGGGGTTGACTATGATGAGATGTCACACCCCGCTAAAGCGGAAACACATGACGCGACAATATAAAGGGTATCATAGTATTAAAAAGCATTACAATTTACAATGTGTTTGAACATATTTTAAAAGAAATTACAATGCAATTGAAATATAACCCATGCAAATGCTCCTAAAAGTGATGTGTCTCTATGTGCCACTTAGTCGATGATTCCTGAAAAAGCATGTAAAATGAGCGTCAACTATAAAAATAGTTGGTGAGTTCAAAGGATTACAAAAATATTGGTTTCATGAATCATAATAAAATTTTTGATAGAAGTTTCCATAAATAAAAGTATAATGCTAAAATGAGTAAATAAGTTTGCATAAACAAAGGTCGTTGTCATCATGAGAAATAAAGTACATTGCCAAAAGGAGATGCAAAGTTTATATCCTCACGGGAAATACGAGTTTCGTTGCTAAATTAAGTATAAAAGTTTTGTTGCTAAAATGAGTATATAAATTTCGTTGCTAAAATGAGTATACAAGTTTCGTTGCTAACATGAATATACAAGTTTCGTATATGCACAAAGATTCCATTCATGAGTTCACAACCCAAGCCTAATGACCGAATCGTGCCCTATTAACTATTATGTGTATCGCAAACATAGAGAATAAAATGGTAAAATGCACTCAAGCGAATCGTGCTAGTGAGGAGTTGTCTACCTCCTGATAGTGCTATCCATAATGACCATGGTCTCAAAAGAGTTAATGAGTTGTGTCAAATGTTTCCAAGGACTTAACCACGACACAGTCCTCATGAACTAAAGTAACATACACATACATGTAAAATATATCAAGCAAGTTTATACGAGTCAAAATAAATACACCGAACATAAATAGTCTAGGACATGCTTTTCCATCCCAAAACATTTAAAAACCGAAAATAGGGGGAAGGTGTGAATACTCACAATGCATTGAGATGATGCAAATGGTTCCTTGAACTACGTTCCACTTGTACCACTACCGATTCCTACAACAATGGTATACACTAGTGAGCCTCTAATCGAAATCTAATAGTAGCATACTTGACTTCTACAATAGAATTATGTTAATAATGTGTCAATTTATTTTTGATAATGATAAGTTATAAACATTTTTTTGTGAAAATTAAATTTCCATGAATCAATTGTTATGTAACAATTAAAGTGGAAAATTCCCATTGTTAAAATGTTAATATTTAACATTTTAAGAGGTGTTCTAATGATTAAATATTCAAAAACTAAATCAATTTAGTTCTAAAAATTCTCAAACTTTGTAATTCAGTTTCAATTAAAGTCAAAGATGTTAAGATAAATTTTCTTGAATTTTTTATTTGTCTAACTATTTTTTCACCATTTTAGATCCTTGAATAATCATAAAATCATGAAAAAATAGTAAACTATCATGAAATATTCTTATAATTTTTTTGTAACTGTTTTACAGTGTACATAATTTAGGAAAATTCTTTAAAGTCATTTTTGAATAGTAAATCCCTATTTTTAGAATTTAAGTGTGTCTAATACTAAGAAATTAGAAATAAACTGTAAACAGTTAAGATAAATCCTAAAAATATTTATTTATCTTTATACTGTAAGAAACAATTTTCTTGTAAATTGCTATGAATGTTTGATAAATTTAACTATTTTTCACTAATTTAATTATTTTAATATACATTAAATCTTGGAAAAATACTAAAAGGTTATGAAAAATTCATCAAAATTTTATGTGAAGGTTATGTAATATATAAATGCTTCTAAAAACAATAAATGTGATTTTTATAACTTGGAACCCAATTTTTGATATTTATTTGTGCTTAATAACGATAAAATAAAAACTGATGGTAAGTAGTAAGAAAAATTTATCAAACTTCATGGGGATGTTGGTTTATAGTATAAGTCATTCATTAATTTTTCCGGACTTTATTTTCTAGTGTAAGTATTTTATATTCTTTAACACTCTATTTTCTTATTATTTTTATGTAAAAATAAAGAATATATATATATATATATATATATATATATATATATATATATATATATACATATATATATATATATATATATATATATATATTGAACTGAAAATTTCCATAATGCATTTTCATACAATTTAATCACATTGAAAAAACTTTTCCTTATTTTGGATGTTGAAAAAACATGTCTAAAGGCTCAATGTATTATAGAGAAAACTTTGTTCTTGTGATTTTGGTAAGGTTATTCATGTCACTTTGAAAATTTTTGCAACATGTTATAAAGACTTTTGAATCAAGATATTTTTTTCCCTTTGAATATACGATGTTAAGTGCTCAAATTAATTTTTCCTAGATTTTTAGTGAGGAATAAGTCCGTTGAACGTGCAACACAAAACTAATATTCATAAGGAAAGTGCTTTTGGAGTTGGCACTCTTGGTGTTATTTGGGTCCTTGAGTTATAAAGTTGCCATTTATGAAGTTGAGATCCATCCATGCATGATTTAGGGCCATTTTCATGAAAGTAGAATGTTATATTTTGAGGTTGGATTCACTTGGGGAATGAAAAGTCACCAAGTCAGTGACTTTATGGGTCTAGACATTGATTAGGACTCAGATATGTGGTTTGGACCTTTGGGCTAAGCATTAAGTTCTTAATGGCAAAAGTTGGCTTATTAGAGGAGTACGTTGGGGTGTACAAGTCTATACGCACAACGTACAAGCTAGCAAGCGTGTTGTAATGCCTGGTTCCTGGTATGTATTTATTTCATAATTATTCATTTTTGTATAGAAACTAGACAAGTTGGAGGCCCCAAACGTGTCGAGTAGATATGGATTTGGACGCGGGTTAAGAAGTCTCCTCAACGAGGTGAGAAGTCTTAACTCGACAAGTAGGCTGGCAAAATGAAACCCTAATTTTCAGGGTTTTGCACCCTATTTAAACACCTTAACCCCTATAAAATGGCCTCATTTCCAACCTCAATTATCCCAAACCCTAGCTTCAAAACCCTAATTCACTTTTGAGAGTTTTAAGCCAACTTTTGTGCAGTCTTGGTGATTTGAAGAAGGAGCAGGGACGTGTAAGAGGAGAGTAGATCAAGAAGTTAGGCTTCATTTCTTGTTCATATGAGGTATAAAGCTCCTACCTTGTCTATAACATGCTTAGATCTAGTTTTAGGATGCTTCCTTCATGTTTTGGTCCAAGTATGTTGGTTTTTGGGATTTGGACGTCCTATGTGGGCAAACCCTTCAAATCTCGAGTCTTGAGGGGAATTCATGGCATAAAGGTGCCAACTATATGGCCATGGAAGTCCCATGAAACTTTTATACCATCGTTTTGGTCTTTTGAGCCAAGTAGGTCATGCATGCAAGTCAAGATAGGAACTTTACGTAACCAAATCGTCCCTAGAGTCCAGATCTATGACCTCATGGTCTATCTTGAAGTTTTGATGGCTTTTGGAGTTGGATCTAAGCCATTTGAGTTAGGGTTAGAGCTCATTTCTTCTAGGATGGGTTTTAATTGGTAAATTTGGAAACTTTACTCTCTTAGATGTGTATGCGGCCCAGATCTGGAATATGGAACTTAGATTCAAAGAATAATGGCTCAATGCATTAAGATGGCTTAACAGACTGAAGAACTTGACTAGTTCATAGAGGAACTCGGCGAGTTGAGTCGAAATGTCCTAATTCTGTTAAAAGGAAGGACTTGAAGACTTTAAGGACAGACTCGACGAGTTGATCTGGAAAGTCCCGATTCTGTTGATAGGAGGAACTCGACGAGTCAAATCGCGATTTCATTATTTCATGATTATGGAAACTCGACAAGTTGAAGAGCAACTCGGCGAGTTGGGTCAACTTGGAATGTTGACTTTGACATTGACTGGGGTTATGAGTATAAAGGGGTAAATAAAGGAAATCTTTTATATATAGGAGTTTGAGTGGGGTTGATTTTAGAGTCGGTGAGTGTTCAACTACTTTAAAACATTTGAAGTGAGTTACCTTCCCAGTATAAGTGGGTCGAAGGTACCAATGTCGGCGTACTAGTAGTTGTTTAAAGTAGAGATGATTGTCTTTATGATATTTGTCTGGTATGCCACTATCTATTGATATTTATGTGCTCGTATGCTATATTATTACGTGGTAGTGGTAGGGGTGAAATAGTCCCCGTAGGCAGTTGAAAGGACCGACGGGGTAGGCCAGCACCCAGATATGTAGGCGGTATGTGAATTATGTGTTTATGTACTAGGATGATAGGTGGTAGTGATAGGGGTGAAATAGTCCCCGTTACTGGTTGAAAGAGACCAAAGGGGTAGGCCAACACCCATATATGTTAGGCAATTACCGATTGAAAGAGGCCAAAGGGGTAGCCCAACACCCTCATATGCTAGGCGGTTACCGGTTGAAAGAGACCGAAGGGGTAGGCCAGCACCTGGATATGCTAGGCAGTATGTTATCATATGGTATGTGGTATGATGGGGGAACTCACTAATCTTTATGTTACTGGTTTTTAGTTTTGCTTTCAGGTACTTTTTCTTCGAAAGGAAAGGAGCCGACATGATTGTAGCATGTCACGCCATGATTTTCGCACATGAGGACTTTGGGGGTTATACCCTAATGTTGTTTTATCATGACATGTTCTAACTATTGATACATTGGTTTTGATATGAGTTGATACTATGGATGTTTTCATACAATTAGTTTTATAATTATTAAATTAAAAATGAAAATTTTGGTCTTAAATTTTGGGTATGTTACACATGTACAAGCTGCGTACAACTGAGTACGTCCTACATACTCAATCAGAGTGGGTTTCACATATTTGGGCCTTGGTTTGGGCCATTTCATGGACCTAGTTGATTGGGCCTTAGTGGGCCATCTGAAAATAGGGTTTTGGACTAAGGAAATTATTGGCCTTTAGGGTAAGGCCCATTAGGGGGTTTAGGCCCAATTTTGGAAAATTAGGCCACACGTGGGATTTGGAAAATTAGTTAGTGTTGGGCCTTTTATATTGTGGATTTGGGCCTTAGTCATGGATCAAATTAGGCCAGGGGTAAAATGGTCATTTTACCCCAAGTATGGAGGATTGGAACCCAAAGTATTGATTGGGTGTTATTTTGTACTGATAGCTCGAGGAGTCGTCAGGACAGCAGCTAGGGACTTCTTTATGTGATATTCAGCATTTGAGGTGAGTTTCCTCTTTAAGGCACCAATGTCGGACCTTATTGATTATGTTAGGATGCTAGGAGTCTGCATGACCCTTGCATGTGTTATGTGTTGCTATGTATACCAGGCATGACTCGATGCTAGGTGAGGCCTGAGGACTAGAACATATGCTAGTGTTTATGATCATTATGTGTGTTAGCATGATTATGTGATATTGATTGTATGTGTATAGCGGGAGAGGCCCAGTGACAGGGGAGGACTGCGAATAACATATTTTTATATCGAGTGATGCTCGATGCCAGGTGGGGCCTGATGTTGGGCTAGGCCCGATGCCTGGCGAGGGCCCATTGTATGATTTGTTATGTATGGTATGTGGTAGTTTAGGGAACTCACTAAGCTTTGTGCTTACGGATTTTAGTTTATGTTTTAGCTACTTCTAGCTCCAAGGGGAAGAGCTCGGGTTGACTGCATCGCACACGCCATTGGGATTCCACATATGATACTTTACTCTGGTTTCCATAACATTTGATACATTGGTTTTGTTGAGATGTATGGGTGATATTTGAAAATACTATTTTATCTAATTTAAAAATGAAATTTTTGGGACCATATTTTGGGATGTTACAACCTTACTAAAAAATATTGTTTGAATTTTACAATTACTATATATTCCAGGTGCTATTATTTGTTAAAGAAGAGTAAATGTTGCAATGTAATTTCTTTGAATTTTACCGCCTAATGTTTAGTAATTAATTTTTGATTTTTACCACCTAATGTAATATAAATGGTATGGTTTTGTAAAATGGAGATGTTCATTATCAACTACAATTTCGCTTAGAAACACAAACAATTAAGATTTCAAATATGATACACTTACATAGGGATTAAAACCACAAACCCACGCACCCTTCTCCATCTCATTCATCAAACCAGCAAGTCGATTAAAGGGAAATAGGTTGAACCTCGTGTTCTTTTGTGCGATTGAAGGGAAAAAAGAGATAGCAGGTGAAATTTGAATCGGAATAGAAAGAAGACAAATGAGAAATTAATCGATTGCAAGAGAAGGAATAGGGGCTTGAAGAATAAAACGGAAAAAGTGTATATATCTCGAATGATTTTGAGGGGTGTCTCGGGCTACCCTAGGATCCCATGTGGATCCGCTAGTGACCCAAAACCTAGGGGTGCTATGTGAAATATGAATGAGATATGGATGAGAGAAGTTGATGGAATGAAGTTGGTACAATGAAACATAATTTGTTTCTTCCGTCAATTCATAGTTTCATACTGGAATTCATATACTAATTCAATGTGAATTATAGCATCCTATTTCAAGAAGTTTCTTCTTCTGGGATTGTGGACAATAAATGAATCAAATAAAGGCCTTGGGATTCAAGGGAATAGGGTTTAGTCCCTATTGGATGTTGATAATATTGGTTATGTGATCCAAGCCCTTGGTTTGTGTTGGAGTCAAGGGGGGAAAACGGGAAAATAGATGTTTCGAACTTCTTGCGTGAAATATGGATTTATTGGGAAGTTTTCAGTCCAATATATTTAGATAATATTGTAGATATCTTCAACACCTTTCTGTGGATATAAAGAACGTTGAAAACGGAGTTAGAACGAAGAAGTTAAGACAGTTTGAAGTTTGGAAGACTTTTGGGTAAGTCGCATATGTTCAGCATATGGGAAGTATGTTGAGCGTACTAGGGCATCCCTTGTACGCTGGGTGTACCAGGAGTATGTTGGGCATACGCGATTAGTGCCCAAACCCTATTTTCGTGGTTTGAGCCCTTTTTAAGCTCCTTAACTTCCCCAAACCCATTCCATTCTCAACCTCCACCTCTCCAACACCCTCTCTTGAAACCCTAACCTTAGTTTGAGCCTTATGAGCAAAAAGAAGGTGTTTTTAAGTGCTTTGGAGTGTTCTTGGTGCAACTTGGAGAAGAAGGAACACATTGAAGAAGCATTAGTTGGATTGAAGCTGGTAGGTCCTGACCTTGTTCCCCTTGATCTTTCTTTTGGAGGTATAAAGTTTGAATCTTGATGATGAAATTGTTACATCTAGCTAGTTTTGGGTGTTATGGACTTTTGGTCACTCTAAGTGCATAAAGTTTCGATCTTGAAAGTTTGTGAGCTTGTTATGGATAAAGTTGGAAACTTTATCCATCTAAACATCATTATTGATTCAGATCTAAAGTTTGGAGACTTGGACTTAATGGATTACGTTGAAAAAGATGCACTTTTGGTCCCTTTGAGACTTAAAGACTAGATCTTGTTTGTTGGGACCATTCTAATGGATAAAGTTTCCAACTTAATCGATTATGGAGCTATTAGGAACCATAAAAATGTGATCTTGGTTCTTCTATCCCTTCCATGCAAGATTTGTGATGTCTTAATGGATTAATAAGTTAGGATTTTAGCTTTTGGACCTTTCTTAGACATGGAAAGTCATAAAGGTGGAGACTTTATGACTTAAGACAATATTTTGAGGCTAGATCTGAGTGTGGGTGAAAAGTTCTTAAAGGATTAAGTGCTTAATGGAAAGGATGGAACCAGCTCGTGTATGTTGGGCATAATTTTCATACGTTGGGTGTACTAAACCATCCCATGTACGTTGGGAATAAGTTTAGTATTGTAAGGTCACACCTTATGATTTGACGAGTCAAACACACAAAACGTTGATAGATCAACGTCAGCATCTATACATTGACAGTGTCAACGTATCAAATTTTATCAATGTCAGATTACAGTTCAGTTATCTGATTGTAATCTTTTATATATTAGGGAGATATCTTTTTATATTAGGTAATGATATATATAAGTATAGATAGATCACAGATCTGGTATCTTTGTGATAAGATCAGTTCTTAGTATAGATTAGACGCAATCCCTTCAATTAAAGTATTAAGTGCTTAATGGAAATTATGGAACCAGCTCATGCACGTTGGGCGTAATTTTCATATGTTGGGCATACTAAAATATCCCATGTACGCTGAGTGTAAGTTGAGTATGCAGGGCGTACCGAACCAACCTTAGAATTTGACTTTTGTTGACTCCGTTGATGGTTGACTTTTTTATCAAGTTTGACTTTAGGTCAAAATTGAGGGTTTTGACTGGTGATTAAGATTTTATATAGTTCTGGTGTTAGTGGATCCACGGGAGCAGGAAGTGTATCGTAGTGTTCTTGGGCTTCTTCATTTTAGGTGAATTTTTCTCACTGTACCCGTGGGTCGAAGGCACCAATGTCGGCATGCTAGATTATGTATCTTGGTTATAAGATAGTGTTATGATGGTATGTAGCTGATTAGTAGATCTGTATGATTATCTGTATTTTGCTATTTATGTGTTTATCTTTATCTGTTACATATGTCGACCTATTGAGTTTAAGTTGAGGCGGTCCTGCTTTGTGATGTAGTTCAAGACACCAGGGGACGTCCACTTAGGTTGTATGCCCTACGAGGCAGACCAGTTAGGCTGACGGCCCATAGAGCGGTCTGGACAGGGTGTAGGCCCTACGAGGAATTCTAGTCATGCCGAAGGCTCGTAAAGCGGTCTAGATAGGCTTTAGGCCCAACGAGGCGGTCCAGTCAGGCTGGCTGCTCATATTTGTATGCTTGTTTGTCATGTGGTGTGTTGGTACTTGAGGGGAACTCACTAATCTTTGGCTTACAGCTTCAGTTTATTGTTTCAGGTACTTCAGAGGATAGTGGGATTGTGGGAAAGCGAAGGCATGATCGTGTACATCTTCCTGCTTTAATGACATTGAATCTTGGGATACTTTGATCTTGAATAATATTTTTGAAACAATGGTTTTGTAAACACTTTACGGATGAAATGGGTTGTTTTGAAAATTTTAAATTTCTACGATTTTTGGGTTGTTACATGAATTCATTAAGGAGAAATAAGATAAGCATAAGAAAAACGAGTTTCTTACAAAATTTATGGTGACATTGAACCTTGATCATAAAATCAATTTCCACAAAACCATAATTCTAAGTTGGTTTAGACTTATATCATCAAGGGTTAAGTGAAATTTATTGAGAATTTGACCGGCAATTCCTTGTTAGATTCTAGAACATATTAATGTTCAAAAAAAAGAAAACAGTTTTGTATTTTTGAAAATTAGTTAAAAAGAAAATATTTTTGGATTTTTCTAACTTCAAAGAAAAACAAAATCTTTTGGATTTTTGAAAAATTTTATAAAAGAGAAAATATATTTTGGATTTTTGAAATTTTTTATAAACTACAATGAGCTCTAAAATTCGCAACGCATCGCCGATAAACAATAAAAATGAAACAAAATGTGAAATGGAAGACGCAAATAAATCGTTACCTTGTTCACCAGCCTGTGATTTCTCATACCCACTCGCAAACAAAGAGCAACAAAAAATATCCTATGAACACCTACGAAGCTCACAACTATTCGCAAATGAACAGTGATCATCGCGCATAACTTTGTATCTTCTGACTGCCTGCAAACTTCACAACCATTCACAAATGAAAATTTTTCTTCTTGCAAAAATAATGACTTTCAATCGCATGCGAAGTTCACAACCGTTCACAGATGAATAGTAACCATTTCTCAACTAGTTGTTCATGAAGATTTTGGAACAAAATCTGCTTCTATCATTCCAAGCCCATGTAGATATCTATTAAACCAAATCTCTATTAAATCGTTTTGTAAAAATCTCAACTACCTGATCTTTAGAGTGCACAAAATGAAGTTCAACATTTCCATCCTCAACGTGATCTTTGATGAAGTGATATCGCAAAGCAATAACTTTCGTTTTTTAATGTAGCACTAGATTGTGACATATTCTGATTCCACATTCTGAATCACAGTACATCGGTATTTTCTTCATATTTATCCCATAGTCTCGTAGTTGAATTTAAATCCAAATTATTTGAAAAGTGCATGACGCAGCCATAGTATATTCAACTTCTGCAGTTGATAGAGAAACACATGTTTGCTTCTTTTATTGCCAACTTGCAAGTTTTCCGTCCAAGAATTGACATCCCCCTATTGTACTTTTCCCATCAAGTGTAGCATCGTGAAATTTCAAAGAATTTTTCATAAAAAAACATTTCATATTCAATTATCCAAAAATCATGTTCCCAATATTTTCACAAATACACATCATAAGTCCGCATCCCAAGATCTCAAAACATAGCAACTGCAAGTGTGTACTGATCATGTCGGTGCCCTCCCACGATCATGATTGGTACCTGAAACACATATCATACAAACAGTAAGCATAAATGCTTAGTGAGTTCCCCAAAATACCCCATACAGCACATACGCCTTTCCAGGCCATAACTCTATAGGATCTTCCGATCCATGTGTCTCAGGGGATTTCCATCCCATAACTCTGTCGACCTTCCGGTCCATATCACTTTGACCTTCTGGTCCATATCATATTCATATCATGTCATATCACATATATAACATGCATCACATAATCATCATACACATAAGACCTTCTGGTCACACATAATTACCCCCTCAGGCAAGGTATACTAAGAAGACTCACCTCGCTAATGTCGGATAATTACTCATGCTCAATCCCTTGTCCTATTGTCCTCCTATATCAAAAACACGTCTCTAATTAACACCTTCCTGATTTAGTGTGACTAATACTCTTAAGTCAACACAAGTCAACCCTGGTCAACGCTGGTCAACGGTCAACCCTTGACCCAACTCGTTGAGTCTTGTGTCGACTCGGCGAGTCCATACGTGAACTAAACTCCTCCAAATCCCTTCTAACTCACCGAGTCACTTCCCCAACTCGGCAGGTCATCAACTGATCTGAGTCACGGGACAACCCACTCTGACTCGTCGAGTCTGCTCATGGACTCAGCGAGTTCATTCCATGCTCAACCTCAAACAACCTTCTGAGGTCAGATCTATTCTTCTAATCAATAAATCTAACTTTCCTAAGCTCATTAATCACGTAAAGTTCAGAATTTGATGCTCATGCAAAGGCCAAAAGACTATATTTGAAGAAATAACCTCAAATATGACATCCTAAGCTCATATCTCCCAATATTAATCATAAAGCTCAAAGGGTTAAGGTCTCTGGACCTCTTTGGATCCAGATCCAAAGCCTTGATACGAGAAGGGACCAAATGCTCATCAAATCAAACCTCTAAAGGGTCAAGGAAACCCTAACTCCAAAGGTTAACACCAAAACTGAAGAAGGATCGAATCTATACCTCAAATATGAAGTCCTTGTCTCTAAAATCTATAGAATAGCGCCCTCTTCAGCTCCCTCTTAGCCTTGATCACCTTCTTCTTGCATGAATAACAACACAAGGATTAAAAATGGCCTCTCCTTCCTCTCAAACGCTCTAGCTCTCTTAGGGTTTCTCTCTAGGGTCTGGTAGCCGCAAATGGTGGCTATAAGGGTCCTTAAATAGGTCCCAAACCTGAGAAATTAGGGTTTCACTAAACAGCGTGGACTCGCCGAATCCCTCATTAAATCAGACCAAAAGGTGCGCGATCCCACTCGGCGAGTCTGAGCGCCTACTCGCCGAGTCCCTCTCACAAATTCAATATAAATACTTAACATAGGGTACCTGGGAATCCGGATGTTACATCAAGCCTACATCCACCTAGATATGCATCTGAATAAGCCTGCATAAATAATTCATAATTAGATGGATACCACAATCCAAGATACGTGGTTCCCCGAAGATATCTAAACATATTTTTCACTGTGATCATGTGAGGTTCACGTGGATTTGCTTGATATCGCACACAATATCAGACTTCGAACATGATGTTAGGAATGCTTGTTGTAAGATAGAGTAATGACCCGCTCATCTATCTATACAAATTAAGATCTGTTGTAGGTTTATCAAGAGAAGAGGTCAATTTAGTTCTGAACACCATTGGAACTTTCACTTTTGATTCTCTATTCATTCCAAACTTTGCAAGCAAGGACTTTGAAAACGCCTCATGCTTTTATTAAAATCCCTTCTTTTCTCTATCTAATATTCAATCCATGGAACAAATTAATTGGGCCCATTGAGCTCATCTCAAATTTAGTCTCCATTAATTTTCAGAAAGAAGCAGTCAGTTGCGGATTGGTTGATCCGAAAATAATATCATTAACATAAATTTGGAAAATCGTCAAATGATCACTATCTTTCTTATGAAAGAAAGTAGGGTCAACAGAACATTGTTCCCAGAGGAAATTTTATAATTTCGGAGTCAGCATGGGTACGCGGAACATACACCTTCGTATGCAGGGCGTACCCAGGTTCACATTAGTATGTGGCACGTATGTTGGTATGCAGGGCATACGCAGCCAGGGTGCAAACCCTAAATTTTAGGGTTTGGAACCCATTTAAACACATTTATGGCCCATGCACCTTCTTATCTTCAGCCTCCTTCCTCATTTTGAAACCCTAAAGAGTGTTAGTGCATTGTGAAGATTGTAGATCCATTTTTTTGCACCATTTGGAGCTTTTGGAGTAGAAGGAAGAGCAATGGGGTTGTGGTTTTGCACTCAAGGATTTGGATCCAGCATCTTGTTCCCCTTGTGCACCTTGTGGAGGTAAAAAGCTTCAACCTTGGTGTAGAAATCTTATAGATCTAGTTTTAGCTCAAAGTTGTTCCCCTTTTTTTTAAACTTGGTCTTATGAATAAAAGGTACTCCAAGGCATTTGAGTTGTCCTTCCAGACGTTTTGACAAATGTTAAGTCATAAAGTTGGGTTTTTGGTCATTAGTTTTTCTCTATGCAAGTGCTAGATTGTCTTAATGGGTTAAGAGACTAGGGCTTTTGGAGTTAAGGTCTTAATAGCCATGCTAAACCATAAAGTTGGAAATTTTAAGGTTAATAACATCTTTTGTTGCTTAGATCTTAAATTTGGACATAAGTGCTTAAGGGATTAAGCACTTAATAGGAGAGGTGGTTAACAATTGTGTACGCTGTACGTACCGAGGGGTAATTTGCATGTACGAGGTCAGCTCCCTAATCCTTGGTCAACTACAAAGTATGCCCCACGTACACAAGGAGTGTGCCCCACATACTGACTGAGTCAACCTAGTTGACTTAGTTGACTTTGACCTGGATTTTGACTAGGGTTTGACCTAGGGGTATTTTAGGTATTTGAGTGGTAATCTGAGTTTTGGTTACTGTTATTTGTAAAGGTGACCATAAGTGTGGGTTTCAGAGCAGCGTGTCATTTCAGCTTTTCGTCTGTCTGTGAGGTGAGTCTTCTTACCACCCTAAGTGGGCTGAAGGAAACAATGCCGACCCACTGTATTATTTGAGTAAAATTGTATGTTGTCTTATGATTTTGTATGATGTGATTGTATGATTTATGTAGTGAGCTAGTCTGGGCTCGGAGTCATTATAGACTTGGGGTTGATATTGACCCAGGGGTTGATTCGGACCCGACACAGCTACTTGCTATTATTTTGGGTTGATATTGACCCAAGGGTTGATACGGACCTGACGCAACCACGTGTTGTTATATTATATGTATGTTGTATGTGGTATTTTGGGAAGCTCACTAAGCTTTATGCTTAAAGTTTATGTTTATGGTTTCAGAAACTTCCAGTTCAAAAGGGAGGCCCGTCATGATGGCACAGCATCCTTCCCTTATGATTTCCGCACTTGATATATTTATACTTTGATGTTTTGGAATACTATAATGATTTATAGTTTTTGGTACAATCAATGAATGAAATTATTATTTTTTAAAAGAAAATTTTTAGTACTGTTTTTGGGTCATTACTAGTTGGTTTTAGAGCCTTGGTTTGAGGGATTCAATCATACTCTCCGGTGTGTCAAGACTCAAACTGAGGAAATGAGAGTTTTTCTTAACAAAAAGGAATTTAAACTTTTAAAAAGGATTTTATTTAAGAATAAGGGGTGCAATGTGTGCGATCAGTCAAGCTCAAGTAAGTGGTTCCCAAATTACCTATACTTACGTATTATGAGTGGTATGCTTGATATGAGAATTTTATGCTAGATTAGGGCTAAGGATACCTTCAGGAGTCACATGATAGAATTGCCTGATTTGCATGATGCCTTATAGCCTAGTGGAACTTGATGTTAATTATTACTTGACATTGATATTGGCTAAGTTATTTTCTAAGTGTATGCTTTCAAATTTGTATACGATTAGGATTGTATAACCCTAGAATGGTCGATTTGGCCTCATTTCTGGTTCCTTGTTTGGTTGCGGACTTAGTGTAGAATCAACATTTTACAGTCTATGTGATATTATTTTGTGTATAAATTACATGCATAGGGCAACCAACGTTGTTGATTGCATTTCTTGGTATTGTGAGTGGTGGGAGTTGAGGATTCCTAGGAGAGTCTAGGATATGTATGTTGTATGGAATGGAATTAGTTTATGGTTTTAGTGTGATGAATTAAAGGAATCAAGGACTGACCTTGAGGAAGGTACAGGTAGGTGTGAAAGGTAGTATTGGGCCCATACTACGAGAAGCACAGGACCTGTAACGGAGACGAGTGTAGATCTGGAACTCTGAGGCTTGTGTAAAGGAGTCCCCTCGAGTCCTTTGCTGATTGTTTTTATGTTGTGTTTTAGTTTGCAGGATGGTGATGATTACTCGAGGAGGTTCTATCTCATGTTGTGGTTCAGGTTCTGGCTCAGGCACATAACCGATTGATGAGCATCTACACGAGTTCATTTCGGAAGAGGTTACCCACGGTATCCTGGATGTTACCCCTATGTTGTTCGGTACCATAAAGGAGTGGATTTTGGAGCTGATGGATGAGAGGATCATGAATTTTCGAGCCAAGATTGTTACGGGTCATATTGGAGCTTGAACTCTCTCATTTTGGGAATTCAAGGCTTATGGAGCTCCTGAGTTCTTCGGGGTTAAGGTCCCCATCGCTAGCCGTCGCTGTATCGCTGAAATGGAGAATTCTCAATGGATGAGATTTTGCCTTGAGGGGGAAAGGTGGGATTTGCATCCTACCTACTGAGTTATAGAGTACAAGACTAGTGGGAGGAGGTTACCTGAGTTGTTGGGATAGTGGAAGTGGCAGTAATGACCTGGGAGGATTTTGTTCAGAGATTACCAGAGGGAGTTTGCATCGGCTCTCGAGGTGTTGTAGTTAGCAAGGGAGTTCCAGGACCTTCGCCAGACTACCGAAATTGTGGCAGAGTTCACCGCGATGTTCCATGAGAGGGCTCTGTTGGTTTCGCAGTACGTTATGGATGAGGAGATGATGAAGACGAGGTATCATGACATGTTGAGAGATGACATCAGGTAGTTTGTGATCTTTTCAGGGTGCATGACCCTGAATGATATGATTGGGAGGGCAAGTGAGCGGGAGATTGAGCTGGAGCTTTGGTCGAAGTGCGAGCCATAGCATGTGCAGACTATTATGGGCTAGGCCAAGAAGCCCAAGGTTTTTTATTCGCATTCTAGGGGCCAGTAGGGCCAAGGCCGCTGCAGCAAGTGTGGCAAGCAGCATAGTGGGGTGTGTCGGTGAGCAGGTTCGGGCTGTTAAAGGGTTGGATAGACTGGTCATATGAATAAGGATTGCCCCCGGAGCGCATTGATTTGCTTCCATTACAATCAGACCGGCCATAAAAGGCTGGTTGCCCGAGATTGTCAAGAGGAGTTGTGGCGACGCCTGCACCAGCCATATTGAGGATTACTGATGGCCGTCAAGGCAAGGCAGAGGCTCCTGTAGTGAAGAGAAGGGAATTTCAGTTGACCACCGATGAGGCCTATGCGGCACCAGATGTGGTTGCAGGTGTGTGTCTTACCCCTATCTTTTTTTTTGCTTTCTTTATTTAATGCTCGTATTTATGCTTGATTTTGTATAGGGACCTTTTTGGTTAATGTAACACTCTGTTCCGAATTGACTCCTAGTCTGAGGTTGTGGCTCGAAGGTCAGTCATTATAAGGATTATGGCTTGGGAAGGTAAGATCCAGGCCCTTTTGGGTGCAGGTGATGTATTATAAGTGATATGGGTGTTCGGTTCGTGTTTTGGAGCCTATAGGTATTTCAGTAAAGTGGTAGTTCGGGCTTTTGTGGAAAATGGATTTTTTTTCGAAAGGTCTTAAGAAAGGTTTAAGTTGTTAGAAGTGTAGGGCTTCTCGTCACCTTTCCGTGGATATAAGGATCGTCGAAATCGGGTTTATAACAAAGAAGTTATGGCCTTCGGAAGTTTCGTGGTTTTCAGGCTTAGCCGAGTACACGGGGTGTACACAAAGTGTACGCGGGGCATACTACAAAAGAAGGTAGTACGCTGGGCTTACCTTGGAGTACGTTGGGCGTACTGACCAGGAGGGTCGCGGATGTTCCTCGGAGTACGCTAGGTGTACTCCAGTCAGATCAGAACCCTATTTTAGGGTGTTAGGCCCTATTTAAACTCCTTATATCATAACCTAACCCTAATATCTTCAGCCGCCACCCCTCTAAACCCTAGAAATCATCTTATACCATTCATGGTGGCATTTTGAGCTCTTGGAGTCCATTTTTGGAGTGTTTGGCCCATTTTCAAGAAGGTGGAGTTAGATGCAAAGATGGAGATCAAGAATAAGCTTATGGATCTGGCATTTGTGACTCATTTTCAACTTGATGAAGGTATAAAGTTCTGAACTTGACCATTGAATGCTTAGATCTATTATGTTGAGTTTTTGGAACTTTTTGGTCCCAAGAATGGAGCGTTATGGTTCCAAATCCGTTTTTAGGCTTAGGGTTGCCACCCTTGGTGCTAACTAAGTCCCTAAGGCAGAAAGTTGTCATCTTGGAGGTCTTAATGGATTCATGCAAGAGTTATGGTCATTTTCACCAGATCTAGATCTGCACTTGAATCTCAGGTTAGTTCACACAATTGCATACGTCCCTGTTATTAGCTTTATCATTTTCTCTGTGCTTATCTCTACCCCCTGTGACTACCCCTATTATCTTCTTCTCTTCACCACCGTCTTGTTGCCTCCCCTTTCTCGCTTCCATCTCAATCTCCCATTCCAATCCCTAACCATGTCCTTAGTATCCCAATACTCAAAGCAGGAACTCGACTTCAGTCCATTATCATCCATCTTATTAGTCTTGGTATCATATTTAGATTTCATTTTGGGAGGTAAAATCGCATGAATGATCTTCAACAAAGAGTGATCAAAGTAATTAGGCATATCAACCCCGTTTTCTTTCAATTTTCCATTGGCTTCATCCACCATCTCACACTTCCTGCATATCTCAGTAATAGATTCCGCCAAAACTATATGCCTAAACTCTAAGTGAGATTCAAGCTCAGTATAAACCTCCAATACCAGCGAAAGATATTTGAGATTTTTCAAACTAGGTTGCTTCGTCGATTGAGACATCATCTTCATATCACACAGATACAATTAAATGGGAAATCAAGTACATATGTATGTGTAAAGATAGATTAATAGATTAAAGTGATGAAACTATAGATTTAGGGTTCGTGATCTGTGAAGCTATCCACAGGGGAATTTAGTGTTGTCTTTGTTGATGCACCTGTAGGTTTTAATGATAAATGGTATTATTTTCATCACATCAATTTTGTTAGGCAGCTCAAATCTACAATCACATACATCTATTCCACATGGTTGTTAAATTTTGTTTGTGTTTTAATGGAAGCAATGTGCTCTTTGTGTTTTTATGTTTACATATCATGATGATAACTTGGAATCTCTATTAATGGATATTCATTTATGCATTGCAGATTTGCAGGTAGTTTTTGAAGTTCTTTAAGGTTTTGCTAGATATGTTGCTGCTTTTCCACAACACCGCCCACAGCCACACCAACAGGTAATCACCCACTTTCATTTATTCCTTCTTTTTGCATCAATTCAAAACAAAAACCCACCTCCTACATGTATGCAGCTTATTGGATTAAGGCTTTATTTCTATTTTTTTAACATGAAGTGCCGTTTGGATAAATTTATTTAAGAAAATGATACTTTAAAAAACAAACATACCTTGTTATAGGCATATGCACAACAGTGACAATTGTTAAGAAAGATATACGATCAAAAGAAAACGAAAAGTCAAAAGTAGGAAAAGTCAAAAGTCAATATACAAGCTACAAAAGCAATCCTCCTCTATAACCCCATTTGTGAGTTTTGATTCCTCCTAATTATGTTCTCTCTTTCGCGTTTGTTTTTTAATAAATAAAACAAAATTAAATATATCAAATATTATTATAACTTTATTTGACCATTATTGATGTAAATGTTTTTTTGGTAATCGTAAATAAAAATTAAGAATAACTATAGAAAACAATTTTGTTCATTGTTTATATTAAAAATGTTAATATTTTTTATAAATTTCAAATATTAAACAATAATTATATAGATAAATATTTTATAATATAAAATTCTTTTAGATTGGATTGTTCGTATGTGTAAAATTATATTTAGTTGAATCGAATGGGTGTAAGATAGAAAAAAAAATATTATTTTTTTTAGTATATATTAGATTGAATCTACTTCTTGATAAATAATTTCAAATTACATGAGAAAAATTATTCGATCGTTAAAAAGAATCTTGTTCTAATTAATCATATGTGATTATATATATCTAATCACATATTATTTATATGGTTACAATTCGTTTTCGCGTTCTCGTGTATTTAATTCATATGGACAAAAAAGAATTTTGTCCATATAAATCATATGTGATTATATATATATATATATATATATATATATATATATATATATAATCACATGTGATTATATACACGAAAACAACTATAGAATAAAAAACGTGAAAAAAACTTTTCCACACAAATCATATGTGACTAACTACATATAATCACATGTGATTAAATACACAATACCACCTATAGAATCATATGTGATTAGATACATATTACCACATGTGATTATATATCTAATCACATATGATTTATATGGACAAAATCCAATTCCATGCTATTGATTCAATAGTTGTTTTTTAGCAACTTTAATCATATGTGATTAAATACATTTAATCACATTTGATAAAATACTCGTGAACAACTACTGAATCAATAGCACAAAAATGAATAATGTACACAAAAATCATATGTGATTAATATAAAATAGCATTTATTTTAGTAATTCAAGTTCTTTACACGTAAAGTTTATATGTTAAAATATGTTTTTTTTTAAATAAATTCCCATGAGAAAGTAAATTTAATTAATCACATATATATTTAACCATACGGGATTATATATATTTATATAATCACATGTGATTAAATTAATGAGAAAATTTATTGAATTGAAAACGTGAAAACAAATTTATCCGTATAAATCATATATGATTACCTACCACCACCTACAACCACTATAAACCAACTATCACCCACAACCCTCATCACCTACGACCCACCACCACCACCACCCGTCATAACTATACCCACCCACAACCACCATTAAGCATCACCACCATACGACCACCATTCACTACCTACAACCACTAACATTATATGTGATTAAATACATATAATTATATAAATCATGTGTGATTATATGTATTTAATCACATAATTCATATGTAATTAAATACATATAATCATGTGTATTTATATGTATCTAATCAGATATGATTTATATAAACAAGATTCGTTAAAACAAATCTTTTCCAAATAAATCATATATGATTAAATACATATAATCACATGTGATTAAACTCAATACCTACCACCACCACCCTCAACTGTCACCCACCACCACCACCGCCACCTACCACTCATCACCCACCACATATCACTGCTCACCACTACCCACCACCTATTTTATTCATATTTGATTCAATATTTGTTCTCGTGTATATAATTACATGTGATTATATATATATTTCATCACATATGATTTATATTGAGAAAATTTATTTTTGTCCATATAAATCATATGTGATTAGATACATATAATCACATGCGATTAAATACAAGAGAAATTTTATTGAATTGAAAGAGAAAAAATAAATTTTGCCCAAATAATGATATGTGATTGGATACATATAATCAAATGTAATCACATATGATTTATGTGGCTAAGATTCTTTTTTGTGTTCTCGATTCAATAATTATTTTTTTTCACTATAATCATACGTGATTAAATACATTTAACCAGATGTAATTATATGTTTCTAATCACATATGATTTTATTTGGAAAAAAAATCTTGTCTATTTAAATCATATATGATTAGATACATATAATCACATGTAATTATATACACGATAACAAATATTGAACCAAGAACGCAAAAACAAATCTTTATCCAAATTAATCATATGTGATTAAATACATATAATCACATGTAATTATATGATTCTAATCACATATGATTTATGTAGACATAATTCATTTTTGTTTTGTCAATTCAATATTTGTTCTCATGTATTTTATCACATGTGATTATATGTATAATCGTATGTGATTAAGTACATGAGCACAACTATTAAATTGAGAAGGAAAACATGAATCTTGTCCACCTCAAATCATATGTAATTATATACATATAATCACATATGATTAATTACACAAAGCAGTTATTCAGTCGAAACCACAAAAATAAATATTGCCTACATAAATCATATAGGATTAAATACATATAATCACATGTGATTATATGTATCCAATATTATATGATTTATGTGGATGAGATTCATTGTCACATTCTCGATTCAATAATTGTTCTTTGCCCACTGTAATCATATGTGATTAAATACATATAATCATATGTGATTATACGTATCTAATCACATATGATTTATATATAAATCATATGTGATTAGATACATATAACTGCATATGATTATATACACAAGAGCAACTATTGAATCGAGAACACAAAGATAAATATTGTCCACATATATCTAATGTGATTAAATGAATATAATCACATGTGATTATATGTATCTAATCACATAGAATTTATGTGGAAAATATTTATTTACGCGTTCTCAATTCAGTTGTTGTTCCTGTGTGCTTAATTACATGAGATTACATGTATCTAATTACATATGATTTATATGGATAATATCAGTTTTCACATTCTTGTTCAATAGTTTTTCTTGTACAACTGAAATTTTTTCAATAAAACAACTGAAATTGTTTTAAAAAAAACTATATTTAAAAAAAACTGCAAATTTTTTAATAAAACGGTAATTTTAAAAAAAAAAATCTGTAATTTTTTCAAAAAAAACTGCATTTTTTTCTAAAATACTGCAATTTTTTTCAAAAAAAGTGCAACTTTTTCAAAAAAAATTGCACTTTTAAAAAAACTACAATTTTTTCTAATAAAGCTGCATTTTTTTTTAAAAAATATATAAACTTTTATAAATTAGTAAATTTATATAAAAAAAAACTAGAATATTTTAAAAAAAAAAGAACTCTGATTTTTTAACAAAAAAAAAATCAACAGTGTAGGTGCATATATTCATATTTTTTTCAAATGAATATATGCATATTTCTTATACTATAGTATTCGTAAGTAAATCATAAAAAATCTCATTTTTATTAAACAATCTATAAACATAATAATACAAGTATTTTATTCAATAAAAAATAAAATATAAAAAATAAAAAATGCTATGAATATTCACAATGTTATCATTTCGTCATATCAAGATTTTTCATATTTTCTTCAATTTATCACTTTTCACATCTTCAATATTTTCCACAAATTCTTCAAAATCTACAAGAAAATTAAAAAAATTTTGATTAATGCAAGAACACTCACAAAAATGCACATGCATGTATCATATAAGATTTACATGTGATTCATATGTGAATTACATGTGATTTACATGTGAATCACATGTAATTCATATGCGAGTTACATGTTATTTACATGTGAATCACATGTAATTCTTATGTGATTCACTTGTGATCTACATGTGAATCACATGTAATTCATATGTGAATCACTTGTGATTCATATGTAACTCATATGGGATTCACTTGTGATTTACATGTGAATTACATGTGATTTTATATGTGAATTACATGTGATTCAAATGTGAATCACTTGTGATTTGTATGTGAGTCCCTTGTGATTTATATGTGAATCACTTGTGATTCAAATGTGAATTACATGTTATTTACATGTGAATCACATGTAATTCATATGTGCTTCACTTATGATTTAAATGTGAATCACATGTGATCCATATGTGAATTACATGTGATTTTTTTTCTATAACGATATGAGATTCGCTGAATTCCAAAACACAAATTCAAAAATAGAATACTATAGAAGCAGATGGTGATTATTAGTGCACTATATAATTAGTTTATGTCTAAAAAAATAATATAAATATTAGAATGTTTGTAAAGATTCTGCATTTTTTAAATAAAAAATAATAATAATAATATTCATGTACCTTGGTTGTTGTGCTCCTATTTGCATTATCATTTATTAAACTCATCATATACTCTAGGATTTAATTGCAACAATCAATTATACAAGTTTTGTATAATCATTTGCATTATCATTTTCAGGTGAATCGGTTATTAAGTTAGCACTTGAGGCCTTTTCAAGTTATGTATGATCACTTGAATCAATTATAGGGCGGATTAGACTTGAGATGATCATTGAATCAGCACCAAAGTTGTTTGATGGTGTTTTACCAGTGATGGATATTGTTATTTCTGAAGTAGCATCCTGCAAAAATTAGATGACATCGGGATCACATACTAAGAGAACAGACAAGTGATGTACAAAAAGTAACATTTTTCTTACTTTTGTGAGATTAAATTTTGATGACTTCTTCCCAAAAAAAACACAGTCTTGATCCACTTTCCTAGAGACTTCCCCATTCTTAACTAATAGAAATGTTACAGCTCTAATTCTCTGCATTATCCCAAAAACAAACTCTCAATGACGCTACGGGAAATGAAACATAAAACACAACCAAAACTGTGAAATGTGAATAACATCATTCCTACATATATTGACTTGAAATTTGAATTTAATCATCCCAAAGGGTCCACTGTTTGAATCCAATTTCATTAGTGTTTGAAATAACACAATATCATCACGTCAACAAGATGAAATTTAAATACTTGCTTCTCCTATACATATCTCACTACCGAAAAAAGAAAAAAGGAATCTACGCATTTCCAGTTACAATTGGTTAAGTAGATCTAGCAAAAAGAGCAACTAAACAAGTCTGAGCTATGAAAAAGAAAACAGGCCTAAAAATTTACTCAATTTCCATTCAATGCTAGGTAACATGCAGAACAAGTTCACCAATTTAACTAATCGCGAAGAACATATACGACATAACAACCAGTTAACTACAAATTCAAGAAATGTCAACCAATTCCGAGATCTTAATCAAAATGTCACAGTCAGGAATTTTTGTGCCTTGTAACTACAATACTTAAGTCAAATTATGAATTCAAAAACAATAGAGCATGTGTGATGCTTATTCTATGACAACAAAATTGCAATCAATTACACCATACAAGCACTACAAATAGTCAACAAGCAATTGGAAACCCTAGAAGTTCTTGTTTAGGTCCATCTTGGACTAGGACTTCCTTATTGGGCCCAATGGACCAATAAGCTTCCAATTTTACCATCTTGGGCTTAGAACTCTTAAATGGGCTCTAATTGGACCCACTTTCACTCATTTTAACACTTTGGGCCATATTGGGCCTAGAATGAGATAGATTAATTATATGAACCATTTTGGACCATAATTAACCTAATCTAGCCTAATAAAGCATAAAAATCACAGTTATATTTTTATAGGGCCAAAAATCATTCAACCTAACTATAACATGGGCTTAAGGGCAAAAAGCCCAACCTCCTCTCACTCTCCCCATTCTCGGCCCAAGCCCAAGAGAAAGAGGAGTTGACTTTGTGAATGACACCTCACCATTATCCATGGGACACCCATGCATGAGAACTCAAACATCCATGCACTCACATACTTCCAAGCTTAGCCACTCTTTTCTCCTTCTCTCTCTCTTGCTCTCGGCCGATTTCAAGCACACACACACACACACATTTCACTCAATTTTTCTCTCAAGAAACTCTCTCATTTCTCCTCCAAAATTTCGAGATCTAAGGAGCTTTCAAGAAGATATCTCCACAAATTCTTCACCTAAGGTAAGATTAAGTTTGGATCTATGATTTAGGTACTTTGTTTTATCAAAATCTCCTTCTAATCCATGTAAAAATCTTGATCACTCTCCTAGAAACTCTCTAAGTTCAAGATCTTCCAAGGAGAGGTACTAAGGCCAAATTTTCTTCTCACTTTCTTCTAAAAGCCGAAACCACACCCAAAGGTGAGCTTCATACCCCCTATTTTTCGGTTTTTATAAGTTTTGTGGGGGGGGGGGAATACAAGCAAATGTGTAGATCTATGAATATATGTATGCTTTGTGTGATTTCTATGCTTATATATATGCTCTTATGTGATTGTGATGTTGGTTCTAGTCAAAAAGAGCTTAAAAACCAATATCTACGATGTGTTGAATGAAATAAGTATAACATATGTTATTTCACACAAATCCATTCTAGAAAAATAACCAAGTTGGTTAATATGAACATCTTTGGGCTTAAAACCCATTTTTGGGCTCAAAATGCTAAAAATATAAAACTAAAGGGCCCAAAACGACAAAATACAATTTCTGAGGGTTGAGATGAGTCAAAACAGTTTCAAAAATGTATTTTCTGAAAATTTACTCTTTTGAAGGATTAAAATGTGAAATTTTAAACATAATGGGCCAAAAATGAACTTTTCGGCCCAATAAAGCCCAAATTGCGAGATTTTTAAATTAGAGGGGCTGAAACTGCACTTTTCTGTAAAACAGGAGACTACTAGTGTACCAAGTCCATTTCAAGGGTTAAAAATACTTTTCAAATTTAAAACGGACCAAAGATGCAAAAAAATTCCATTTTGGGTCAAAATTGTAACAAGTGCGAAAATAGAGGTTTCAACCGAGAAAAATTCATTTTGAGGGACTAAAACTGTTTTTCAAGTAAATTTGAGCTGAAAAATACCTTTTCAACAAGTTTTGATACTAAAGTGTCAAGAAAGATGGTTTAAGGACTTAAATGGAAATTCTTTTATATAAAGTGTTAAAAGTGTAAATTTATCCAAGAAAGGGCTTCAAAAAGAAAAATTCTAATGTTTTAAACAATAAATCCTTTATGATAAAATACTAGTACCACGACTACCGGCGAAATATAATACACCTTTAACACCAAAAATCGTTATCAAACGAATTGATTCGGTCTCGAATTAATAACGAATCAAAAATCAATACACGACGATACTTCAATACACACACGGAAATTACGAGAAGTCAATACACACGTGGGAATTCACCAGACGTCGATACACCATCTTTGGGCCCGAAAGTTTCAAATCGTGCTTGTTGGGCCTAGCTAGCCCAATGACATGATCTTTAGGCCCGAAGGAAACGCGCTTACATGATATTGAGTCTTATACGACCCAATACCGTGTAAAAGGACTTTCAATAGCTTTCGTGCTATTGGGCCCCAAGTGTCCTTTGGCACTGCTAGTAAAGTCGAGAAGTCAAATGCGAGTCGAGCCAAGGGCCTTTCGCATTCACGATAGCCTTGAACGACTCATGGAATTAACGGGGGCTTCACACCCTCTTTTCTTCCTAGGTGGTGGGGCTACGGAAAGTCAGGGTGGTTGGATTAGGTGAGTAGTACAGATGACGCCTAAGGGTTCGTTTGTATAGTTGTAAGCTAGTCATTTCATTAATGCATGATTATAACAACTCACCACCCATACTTAATCCAATGTCACCTGGAATCATCGAATACACACGTCGCAACGGTATAACAAAATATAAAACACGTAATTAAAAGTATTAGGAAAACATCGGGTTTTCCTAGGGATTTCAACACATAGACCTACGAGATGCATACCAAGTCTAACAATTTTTCACTTTTATAGAAACAAACAAGCATACTTACGGATCTTCACACTTTTTCGTACTTACAATAATCTTTTCAAAAAATATCGGATTTTCTGGTGGTATTTCAAATTAATACAAAACATTATGTTTCAAACATTACTTATGAACTCACCAACATTTCATATGTTGACGTTTTTCAAAATACTTGTATTCTCAGGTAACAAGTAAATCGAAGGGAAAAATGTACTCAGTGATGTCTTGTTGTTTGTTTAACTAGTATCGAACAATCTACTTTTTGGGAATGTAATGTTTTGAAACAATGTACTAAATGTAAACACTACCAGTTGTAACATTTCAATGCATGGTGATGAATGATGTTATGCTTCATGTATATTCACTGTGATGGTATTCAATTGAGTCACAATAGCCCTCGGACGTTTCTGCCGTCTGGTTCGGGGGTGTGACAGGTTGGTATCAGAGCTCTGTTTATAGTGAACTAGCATATCTAGCCACACATTGATATGCAACTATAAACCAAAAGAGGGACTAACACAACTCTGAACAAAACAAGTAAAACACAACAATAAAACACCCTTGCTTGCATTAGGAACAAGAATATAACGCCGAACCAAACAAGATAATATTAGTGTCCCGATTAATTCAGGACTGTTCTTAGCGGTATTAAGGAGTGGATATAGCCTGATCAACTACATTCTCTCCAAGGTATAACTAACACATGTCCTGATGAAATCGTGATAGCTAGGGAACCTAAAACTATACCCCTTTATCACCAAAAAGAGGAGAACGCCTGCATAGTCTATACAATAGTTGTAGCATCCTAGGAATAATGTTAGCATATTTACACACTCTCGCAGACAGCATGGATGGTTTTCATCACCCCAGAGATCCTTACTTCCCTAACCAGGGAAATAACGGATGGTTAGACGAGGAGCCTGAGGAAGACCCCGAAGAGGAATCTGACGGAGAACCTGAGGCAGGAGTCGAGGGCGAGCCTGCCGAACCAGAAGAGGAATAGGAGGAGGAAGAAGATGAAGGAAACTTCGAGGAGGAACCCGATGGCAGTGAAGGGGGTGATTCGGACCCAGAGTCCGAAGTCATAAACCCCCCTTACCCGATCAGGGTGCCTGCTTACCGGGTGGGCCCCACTGGTCCTACACCTCCTTGGGGTGTTGATCTCTGGAGATGGAGCAGACAGCAGGGACAGCGACCCCCGTACGGCATGTCACGCGAGTTCTTTGACCTGCGGGACGGAGGACCGGCAGATCGAGCCCTTCCAGTCATGGTGAAACGGTTACGGAATACTGGCGACCTTGCTCAGAGCACTGCCGACCAGGTACGCCAGTTGTGGACTAGGGTCGAGCGTGCAGAACATGAGACATGTGACGTTCTTCGAGAGTTCCACATGAGGCAGGTGAGGTGGGAGTCTCGACTCCAGGACGCAGAACGACAGGTGGCTCGTCTTCAAGGAGCATCCACATCCTCGGCACCACCCCCGGGCACAACTCATCGCAGCTAGGGGTAGACTTATCTTACTAGGTCATTAGGAACTATGCTATGTACCCCGACTCTATGTTTAAGTGACTACACTACTCATAGAGCCGTTATGTTGTCGAACTAGTGTCACTCATGTATGCTCTTACGAGCAAAATTTTCATGTATCAAATGCGGATAATATTAGTAACTTTTATGTGTTTTGTTATGATATTACAAATTGCTATGTGTTGAGAACCTATGATTGTATGATAAATGGTAGAAGTGTTTAAGTTCGTACCGTGCACCTAGTCAGTAGGATCACAACCTCACAAAAACCACGTACACTCAACATCTTTCCATTTCATGACAGAAAGATGCCTCACCGACCTACTCGCGGAAACCCTGGACCAACCCCACCCGAAGTTGACTCAGCCGCATTCCAGGCAGCGGTCTCTGCTGCGGTCACTGCAGCAATGGGGCAAATTCATCAAAGGAACAATGGAGGAGTCAACGGGCAAGGGGCCGGGAGTTCGAACAACGGAATGAATCAAGGACCCACCAGAACATGTACCTACAAGGACTTCACAAACGCCAAACCACGAACTTTCAACGGCACAGGAGGAGTGATCATTCTGAAACGATGGATCGAGAAGGTGGAATGGGTATTTGAGATATGTGATTATCCTGAGGAGATGAAGGTGAAGTTTGCAGCATGCACTTTTGTTGACCAAGCACTCACTTGGTTGAACGGACACGTGGAAGCCATGACACTCCCCATAGCCAACTCCATGTCGTGGGCAGAAATGAAAGAAATGCTAATGGCCAAATACTGCCCTCGTGGTGAGATTCAGAAAATGAAGCAAGAGCTGTGGAACCTCACTGTACGAAATGCGGATATCGATGCCTACATATCAAGATTTAGTGAACTATCTCTGTTATGCCCGAGCATGATCACCTCGGAAGGAAAGAAGATCGAGCGATTCATTTGGGGACTAACCTCTCCGATCCAAGGAAATGTGATAGCTGCAAATCCCAAAACTTTCGACAGTGCTAAAAGATTGGCGAAGAAGCTGTATGACCACAACAACAAGAAGGGTGAAAAGCCAACAGAGACTGAGGCCAGGAAGGAAGGTGATGGCAAGAAGGGGAAGAACACCAAAAGAAAGGGTCATCAAGGATCCGAGACTTCCAAGAAGCAACAGACAGTGGTGGTTAATGCTGCCACCGTGCAAGTTCCAGCTACACCACATGCTCCAGCCTCAGCTGCTCCAAATGCTCCTAGACCTTATTCCGGTAATCTTCCCAAGTGCAACAAGTGCGGTTTCCATCATAATGGAGAATGCAAGGAGTTGTCGTGCACCAGTTGCAATCGGAAGGGGCACACGGCAAGGTACTGTAGGACTTACCCTCCTCAGAATCAACAACAAGGAAGCAACAGCAACAACAACCGCAACAACAACAACATCAATGTTGGTGGCAACAACGCCGAACTTAGTCACACCTGCTATGGGTGCGGAAGGACTGGGCATTTTCGTTGCGATTGCCCTAACAACAACAATCCTGGAAATGGAGGAACGAGAAGGGTGCTGGCCATGGGTCAGGGGGAGGCAATTCAGGATCCCGCAGTTGTTACCGGTACGTTTCCCCTAAACCACACTTATGCATGCATTATATTTGATACCAGAGCGGAGCGAAGCTTTGTGAGCAATAAGTTTAAACATTATCTAGAACAACGACCCCAGAAGCTCAATGAAACCTTTATGGTGGAAATGGCCAATGGGAAAACCGAATCCACGGGGGAAATCTACATCGGATGTACCCTAACCCTAAACCAACACGTCTTTCGAATAGACTTGATGCCAGTGTCCATTAGGAGTTTCGATGTGATCATTGGCATGGACTGGTTAAGCCTCTACCATGCTGAAATTATGTGTCACGAGAAGGTCGTTCGTCTTCACCTTCCCAACCACGAAACCCTAGCTATTTACGGAGACAAACCTAGCACGAACCTTCGCCTCATCTCATGCATCCAGGCACAAAAGCATCTACGAAAGAAAGATTTAACATTTCTGGCTCACATAGTGGATAAAACCAAGGAAGAGACTAACATTCAAGATATTCCAGTAGCACGTGAATTTCCAGACGTATTTCCTGAAGATCTTCCGGGAGTACCCCCAGAGAGACAAGTTGAGTTCCGAATTGACCTCATTCCAGGAGCAACCCCTCTCGCCAAATCGCCCTACCGGCTAGCTCCTGCTGAAATGCAGGAATTGTCCAGTCAACTCAACAAACTCCTGGACAAGGGATTCATCCGACCTAGTTACTCGCCATGGGGAGTTCCGGTCTTGTTTTTCAAAAAGAATGACGGATCTTTTAGGATGTGCATCGATTACAGAGAGTTAAATAAACTCACTGTCAAAAATCGCTATCCACTCCCATGAATCGAC
Source organism: Lactuca sativa (assembly GCF_002870075.4). Classification (NCBI taxonomy): domain Eukaryota; kingdom Viridiplantae; phylum Streptophyta; class Magnoliopsida; order Asterales; family Asteraceae; genus Lactuca; species Lactuca sativa. The sequence continues at coordinate 1,793,529 of NC_056629.2, forward strand.
GATCTATTTGACCAGCTCCAAGGAGCTAGTTACTTTTCTAAGATAGATCTACGGTCCGGATACCATCAACTCAAAGTCCGGGAAGAGGATATTCCTAAAACCGCTTTCCGAACTCGTTACAGACATTATGAATTTGTCGTAATGCCCTTCGGTCTAACAAATGCCCCTGCCGCATTTATGGATCTGATGAACTGAATCTGTCGACCATTCCTCGACAACTTTGTTATCGTCTTCATTGACGACATCCTAGTCTATTCCCGAAGCAAAGAAGAGCATGGCCAACATCTCTGACAAATTCTAAAAACTCTGCGATCGGAAAAGCTGTACGCAAAACTCTCTAAGTGTGAATTTTGGCTCCGTAGCGTGAATTTCTTAGGTCATGTTGTTAGCCAAGAAGGAATTCATGTGGATCCTTCTAAGGTCAAAGTCGTCGAAGGATGGGCAGTCCCGACAACACCCACAGAAATCCGTCAATTCTTAGGCCTAGCAGGCTACTATAAAAGGTTCATTCAAAACTTCTCTAGAATCTCCAAGCCACTTACCTCGCTTACACAAAAGGGCGTACCATTCAAATGGACGGACAAACAAGAGGTTGCGTTCCGAACCCTGAAGCAAGCCCTCTGTAGCGCCCCGGTACTATCTCTACCGGAGGGAACGGAAGATTTCGTGGTCTACTGTGACGCGTCAAATCAGGGCTTAGGTTGCGTTCTCATGCAGCGTGGAAGAGTGATAGCTTACGCATCCCGTCAACTAAAGACACACGAAGTGAATTATACAACCCATGATCTGGAATTGGGAGTCGTGGTCTTTGCTCTAAAGATTTGGAGGCATTACCTTTATGGTACAAAGTGCACCATCTTCACGGACCACAAAAGTCTCCAGCACATCTTGAACCAGAAAGAGTTGAACATGAGGCAACGAAGATGGGTCGAATTATTAAACGATTACGAGTGTGAAATCAAGTACCACCCGGGCAAGGCCAACGTGGTAGCTGACGCATTGAGGCGGAAGGAGTACTCTAATCGTCGTGCGAAAACTCTCTCAATAACCATCCAATCCCACCTAACCACTCAGATTGGGGTGGCCCAATCAGAGGCCATGAAGACGGAAAACAGAGCAGGTGAAGCATTACGCGGAATGGAGAAGAATCTAGAGGTAAAAGAGGACAGAGTATACTATTTCATGAACCGTATTTGGGTCCCTAAACTCGAAGGATGTAGGAAGATAGTCATGAAGGAAGCCCACAAGACGCGATACTCCATCCATCCCGGCTCAGACAAGATGTCTTTGGATATTAAACAACACTATTGGTGGCCTAACATGAAGGCGGAAATTGCCACCTATGTTGGTAAGTGCCTTACTTGTGCCAAGGTAAAGGTGGAGTACCAGAAGCCCTCAGGATTATTACAGCAACCGGTAATCCCTGAGTAGAAATGGGAAGGGATTTCGATGGATTTCGTGACCAAGCTACCCAAGAGGCCAGATGGACTAGACACCATATGGGTAATAGTCAACCGACTGACGAAATCTGCCCATTTCCTGCCAATAAAAGAATCCTACAAGATGGAGAGACTGACACGTTTATACATTCGAGAAATCATGAGACTTCATGGAATACCAGTGTCTATTATCTCAGATAGAGATAGTAGATTCACTTCATGTTTTTGGTAATCACTTTAGAAAGCACTCGGAACCCATCTCGACATGAGCACCGCTTACCACCCACAAACGGACGGTCAAAGTGAATGAACCATCCAAACGCTTGAAGACATGCTTCGCGCATGTGTGATAGACTTTGGGAAGTCTTGGAATACCCACTTACCTTTAGTCGAATTCTCATATAACAACAGTTACCATTCGAGCATCAAGGTCGCTCCTTTCGAAGCACTATACGGGTGTAAGTGTAGATCACCGTTATGTTGGGCTGAGGTGGGCGACACCCAGCTAGCAAAACCACTCACATCGGACAAGGCGCTAATGGGACCGGAGATCATTCGTGAAACCACGGAAAAGATGAAACATACTAAGCAAAGTCACATCCCGATCGTGAAAGTACGGTGGAACGCGAAGCGTGGGCCAGAATTCACGTGGAAACGCGAAGATCAAATGAAGCAAAAGTACCCTCACCTATTCTAGCATTCTCAAATCTAGCTTTCAAAAGAATTTCGGGACGAAATTCCCTTTAACGGGGAGATGATGTCACAATCAGGAATTTTTGTGCCTTGTAACTACAATACTTAAGTCAAATTATGAATTCAAAAACAATAGAGCATGTGTGATGCTTATTCTATGACAACAAAATTGCAATCAAATACACCATACAAGCACTACAAATAGTCAACAAGCAATTGGAAACCCTAGAATTTCTTGTTGAAGGGTTTTGAGCATTCTAACACTTCCTAAGTGTACATGCAACCCTAATAAACCTTGGATCTATGTTTGTCTAAGATACATGCAAATAATTATTTTTCCAAGGCTTATATCCTAACTAGCATGGCATGGGGAACATGAATCAAATAAAGCTAGAAGAAATACTTACCTTGAAGTTGTAGTTGATTGCTTGGAGTTTTAGAGCCTAGCACCAATAGTGTGGATGCCTCAAGTGGAAATCACAAATCACCACAAACTTGGAACTTTGAGAGAATAGTCACTACTATCTTGAAATTTGCCCTCACCTCAACAAGTGTCAACTAGTATCATTTCAAGAACCAAAGCCTCCTTTATATAGTGTGGTGGATTAGGGTTACATCCCTAATACCCATGTCTCTTCACTTCCATGAGATCCATGGGTTAAAGCTCCATGGAGTATCCATGGACTTTTCCATGCAAGCCTATCCCATTCCAAATAAGCACTAGCCCACACTATATAAATATAGAAGCCCATATTTAGTTAGTAATATCTTTGATCTCTAAATTAATCCTAGATTAATTATAGATCACTACTAAATAAATAATATGATCTTATATTAATATATTAGAACTTATAATATATTAATAAATCATAACTTGTACTATTCTCAAATATTATCCATAAATTGTTCGGGTGAAGTGCAACCCAAATGGACCATGCCGGGTCGGGTCAAGTACATACCAAATATAGTTATGAACTTAGACACTATATCCAACAGTCTCCCACTTGGATAAGTCTAGTAACTATAGTTGCAAGTATAACTTCAGGACCCGATCAGCAATCGTAGCTCTTTAAACTCTGTTGAACTAGAACGCGCCATTTAAGATAAGTGATCATATAATCCTCTGTTCTAGATATCAGCCGGACAAATACATGGAACATGGTCTTGCTTATTGTCCAGCATTTGTTTCCCGATTTCCGATTTGTTTGACATAGAACTCAACTGAACACATCAATTTAGTTCTGACCGGGCCCGATACATAGGTCAAAACAAAATCATCGAGGGGCCCAGATATCACCTTCTAATCCAAGAAGGAACAGATAAACTTCGACTCATATGTTTGTTCTACCACTCATTGAATTACACACAAAAGCACGTTTTATAACATCGAGTTACCAATGCGTTTTCGTACAATCAATGCATAACCAACTCGTAAGTAACAAATCATATCTCTAGGTTTGAAGACTTATATGATATTACCGTCTCACGATCACTCGAGATAAAATTCCATGAAGTGATTCCAGTGAGCGTGGGTCGAGTCCAATGCTCAGAACTTATGAGCACTCATGATTGTTGTAGCCATGTCCAACACCTTAGACCTCTGCAACGAATCATGACAGTCTTGATTCATACCTACTTCCGACATATGACCAACTGTGGAGGTTTGAATAATATGATATACCAAACATAATTATTCTGGAAGTCAAAACATGCAAAAAGAAATAAAGTAAACGATCAACAAGAGATAGAAACACTTTACTCATAAATAAAACACCTTTTATTCATCATCAAATGTCAATTACACTTTACAAATTTCATAATTTATCTAACTACTAAAACTTATATCATCCTTCAGCCCTATGCTCCGAGCATGCTGAAGATGCTTAACCCTACTCAATCCCTTCGTGAGAGGATCTGTTGGGTTCTCATCTGATGATACCCTCTTCGCCACGAGGATCCCTTCTTCTATTCGATGTCTGATGAAGTGATATTTTCTATCCATGTGTCTGGATCTCCCATGATCTCTTGGTTCCTTGGCTAAGGCAACCGCACTATTGTTGTCACAGAAAATCTCCATTGGCTCTTTTATAGTTGGTACAACTCCAAGGTCTCCGATGAAGTTCTTTAGCCATATAGTCTCCTTTGCTGCCTCGCTTGCCGCTATATACTCTGATTCACAAGTAGAATTAGCCACTGTCTCCTGCTTGGAACTCTTCCAAGTGATTGCTCCTCCGTTTAAGGTAAAGACCCAGCCTGACTGAGAGCGGAAATTATCCCTATCAGTTTGGAAGCTAGCATCACTATACCCTACAACTCTCAAGTCATCACTCCCACCGAAGGTAAGGACCCAGTCCTTAGTCCTTCGCAGGTACTTGAGGATATTCTTTACCGCAGTCCAGTGTTCCTTGCCAGGGTTCCCCTGATACCTGCTAACCATGCTCAAATCAAAGGCTACATCAGGTCGAGTACACGTCATAGCATACATGATCAATCCTACAGCTGAAGCATAAGGAAGTCGACTCATTTCTGCTATCTCAGCCTCAGTACTAGGGCTTTGTGTCTTACTCAATCTGGCGTTACTCTGAATGGGTAACTCACCTTTCTTGGAGTTATGCATGTTGAATCTTTTCAACACTTTGTCCAAGTACGTACTTTGACTAAGTCCAATTAGTCTTTTACTCCTGTTTCTCAAAATCTTTATCCCTAGGATATAGGCAGCTTCACCAAGGTCCTTCATAGCGAAACACTTCCCAAGCCAGGACTTTACTTCCTGCAGGGTTGGGATGTCATTTCCTCATCCACATACAGTACCAAAAAACTGACTATGCTCCCACTAGCCTTGATATAGACGCAAGATTCATCTTTACTCCTTGAAAAGCCAAATTCCTTGACTTTCTCATCAAAGCAAAGATTCCACCTACGAGGTGCCTGTTTCAATCCATAAATGGATTTCTCGAGTTTACACACTCTATTGGGGTACTCTGTACTGACAAAACCCTCTGGCTAAACCATGTAAACATCCTCAGCCAACTTTCCATTAAGGAAAGCGGTTTTGACATCCATTTGCCATATTTCATAATCATGAAATGCAGCAATGGCTAACAGAACCCTAATAGACTTTATCTTGGCCACTGGTGAAAAGGTTTCATCATAATCAACTCCCGGAGTTTGAGAATAACCTTTTGCAACCAGTCGTGCCTTATAAGTGTGTACATTACCATCCATGTCGGTCTTCTTCTTGAAGATCCATTTTCACCCTACAGTCTTACGACCAGGTACATTCTCAACCAAGTTCCAAACTTGATTGTCATACATGGATTGTATCTCGCTATCCATAGCCTCTTTCCATTTAGCAGCCTCAGGGCCTGCCATGTCTTCCGTGTAGCTGTTAGGTTCATCCAGACCTACTAGTGTCTCATCACTAATAAGTGTCTCACCTTCCGCAGTAATATGGAATCCATAATAATGCTCAGGTGCATTCCTAACTCTCGTGGAACGCCTCAGAGGTACAGGCACATCAACTGGCTCAACAGGAGTTTCCTCCTCAAGTTTAGGGCTAGGGTTTGAAGTTCCTTCACCACTTGACTCTTGAATTTCTTCAAGATCAATTTGCCTCCCACTGTTTCCTTGGCTTATAAATTCTCTCTCTCGAAAAACTCCTCTTCTTGCTACAAAGACCACATTATCACTAGGTCTGTAGAAGAGGTAACCAAAGGATTGTTGTGGGTAGCCGATGAAAATACACCTCTCGCTTCGAGGTTCGAGCTTATCATGAGTCTCGCGTCTCACGAACGCCTCGCAACCCCAAATCTTGATGTGGTCTAGTTTAGGTACTTTACCAGTCCACATCTCGTGAGGAGTTTTGGCAATTTTCTTTGTAGGGACCAGATTAAGAATATGGGCGGCAGTCTCTAAGGCATACCCCCAGAATGAGATTGGTAGCATAGCTCGACTCATCATGGAACGAACCATATCTAACAAGGTTCGATTACACCTCTCAGCTACACCATTCAACTGTGGTGTCCTGGGAGGTGTCAATTGTGAGACAATCCCACATTCCCTAAGATATTCGAGGAACTCTGAACTAAGATACTAACTACCACGATCGGATCGAAGCATCTTAATGTTCCTGCCCAATTGATTCTCGACTTCCTGTTTAAATTCCTTAAACTTCTCGAAAGTCTTTGACTTATGCTTGATTAGGTAGATATATCCATATCTACTGTAATCATCAGTAAAAGTCAAATAATAACGATTAACATCCCTTGTGGCATGTTTGAATGGTCCACACACATCTGTGTGTACAAGATCCAACAAACCTTCACCCCTCTCACACGAGCCTGTGAAGGGTGACTTTGTCATTTTTCCAAGTAAGCATGATTCGCAACTATCATCTGACTTTAGGTCAAATGACTCCAAGACTCCATCCTTTTGGAGTTGGCCTATGCGTTTCTTGCTTATATGTCCAAGGAAACAATGCCATAATGATGCTTTATCCAAGTTATTATTATTAATAGAATCAATACACAAAACATTATTTCCTAATTTATCTACAACAGATACAGCTTCATACACACCATCACAAGGTAATGCTTTAAAATAAAGAACATTATTAACGAAAGCATCAATAGAACCAACTTCACGTGGAAACGCGAAGATCTAAAATGGAAAGGGAGGTGAAGCATACTAAGCAAAGTCACATCCCGATCGTGAAAGTACGGTGGAACGCGAAGCGTGGGCCAGAATTCACGTGGAAACGCGAAGATCAAATGAAGCAAAAGTACCCTCACCTATTGATGGTTTAAGGACTAAAATGGAAATTCTTTTATATAAAGGGTTAAAAGTGTAAATTTATCCAAGAAAGGGCTTCAAAAAGAAAAATTCTAATGTTTTAAACAATAAATCCTTTATGATAAAATACTAGTACCATGACTACCGGCGAAATATAATACACCTTCAACACCAAAAATCGTTATCAAACGAATTGATTCGGTCTCGAATCAATAACGAATCAAAAATCAATACACGACGATACTTCAATACACACGCGGAAATTACGAGAAGTCAACACACACGTGGGAATTCACCAGACGTCGATACACCATCTTTGGGCCCAAAAGTTTCAAATCGTGCTTGTTGGGCCTAGCTAGCCCAATGACATGATCTTTAGGCCCGAAGGAAACGCGCTTACATGATATTGAGTCTTATACGACCTAATACCGTGTAAATGGACTTTCAATAGCTTTTGTGCTATTGGGCCCCAACGGTCCTTTGGCACTGCTAGTAAAGTCGAGAAGTCAAATGCGAGTCGAGCCAAGGGCCTTTCGCATTCACGATAGCCTTGAACGACTCATGGAATTAACGGGGGCTTCGCACCCTCTTTTCTTCCTAGGTGGTGGGGCTATGGAAAGTCAGGGTGGTTGGATTAGGTGAGTAGTACAGACGACGCCTAAGGGTTCGTTTGTATAGTTGTAAGCTAGTCATTTCTTTAATGCGTGATTATAACAACTCACCACCCATACTTAATCCAATGTCACCAATCATCGAATACACACGTCGCAACGGTATAACAAAATATAAAACGCGTAATTAAAAGTATTAGGAAAACATCGGGTTTTCCTAGGGATTTCAACACATACACCTACGAGATGCATACCAAGTCTAACAATTTTTCACATTTATAGAAACAAACAAGCATACTTACGGATCTTCACACTTTTTCGTACTTACAATAATCTTTTCAGAAAATATCGGATTTTCTGGTGGTATTTCAAATTAATACAAAACATTATGTTTCAAACATTACTTATGAACTCACCAACATTTCATATGTTGACGTTTTTCAAAATACTTGTATTCTCAGGTAACAGGTAAATCGAAGGGAAAAATGTACTCAGTGATGTCTTGTTGTTTGTTTAACTAGTATCGAACAATCTACTTTTGGGGAATGTAATGTTTTGAAACAATGTACTAAATGTAAACACTACCAGTTGTAATATTTCAATGCATGGTGATGAATGATGTTATGTTTCATGTATATTCACTGTGATGGTATTCAATTGAGTCACAACAGCCCTCGGACGTTTCCGCCGTCTGATTCGGGGGTGTGACACAAAACTATATGTTAATCAGCAAAAGAAGTACAGTATGATAACTCATTACAAAAATTTCTAAGTTTTTTGTATAAACAACAAGACTGGTGAAGCCTTGAATTTGGTAGATGATATGTTTGAGAAGAAATATGTGCCAACTTTTGGTCTTTGTTGTAGATTGATTAATGCGTTATGTGAAGATGGGAAGGTTGAGGATGTGTGTGATCTATGGAAGAAGCTTTTGAGGAAGAATTGCACTCTTGATAATGCCATATCAAGTACATTTATACATTGTCGTGTAAAACGGGGAAGATTCGGGAAGCGAGGAAGTTGTTTGATGAGTTTGAAAGGAGTTCAATTCCTAGTGTTTTGACATATAATACTTTGATTGTTGGTATGTATAAGATGGGAGAGTTGTCTGAGGGTGGTAGGTTGTGGGATGACATGGTGGAGAAGGGATGTGTTACATATAACATGTTAATCAAAGGGTTTGGTAAAGTTGGTAATGCAAGGGAAGGGGTTAGGATTTTGGAGGAGAGATGTTAGGGAAGCAGTGTTTACCAAATTAAAGCATTTGGGGGGTTTTGTAATTGTAACTCAGATTAGCCCTGTCAAAAATACCCGATACCCGAATTACCCGCCCAATTTTTTCGGGTATCGGGTAAATCAGGTAACCCGGTTTTTTTTTCAGGTCGGATAAAGGGTACGTTTTTTGGGTTTCAGGTATACTCAAATTATCCGAATTACCCAAATTATTTTAAAATTTCTTTTTTTTGTAGAGCTTGTACTGTGTAGCAGGTATTTGATCACGTTTAAACTAACTATCATTATTGTAAAACATGAATCTCTTTTATTATGACAATATGACACTAACAATATTAAAAGTAATTGTTTATATATCATCATGTTCTTTAAAATTTAACTGTTTTTTAGATTATAGTTTTTATTGCAACTAACAAACTCATTATCTTGACAAAACTTCAGAACATGAGAAAACTTATGGCTACAATTATCTTAAACATTTTAAACTTTTAAATTAAGATCTTTATCAGATGATGAAGGTACTTAACATGGATAGGTTAAGTGGATAGGTGACTGATGCAGATGTTTGGCAACTTCTTGTAACCAAGTTTGGTAGTAATTTTAGTAACATAGGAGAGGAGAAGGCCTTTTTGATGCCATATTAGATTAGATGTCTAGCCTAGTGTAACGCCCCGACTCTCAGGTATTGCTTAAATAAGATTTATTGGGTTAAGCTCTCCTCGACGAGTTGGTTGACCTACTCGTCAAGTAGCAGCGGGATGGGATCGCGTGTTAAGTGACCTACTCGACAAGTCCATATTGGGACTCGGCAAGTAGGAGTTGGTAGATGAAACCCTAAATCCCGGGGTTGCACCCCTATTTAAAGGGAACTTAGCCTCCCTTGGGCCTCTTTACAGTTCTAGAGAGTCCTGAGAGTCCTTATACATGTGTGTGTGCGCGCTTTTGTGTGGTGTTTGAAGCTTGGAAAAAGAATCTTGGAGGAAGAAAGCTAGGAGTGCAAAGGAATTGAAGCAAGGAAGGCGTGGGAAGCAGGATTTACCTTAGCTAGCATCCTTTGGAGATATCAAAGTGGCATCCTTACTTCCCTTTTTCCTTTTGTTGAGTTTCTAGGGCTTTTTATGGATTTTCAAGTTGGTATGATGAGCTATGGGCTAGATCTGAAGTTGTAACTTCAGATCTGGACCCTCTTTGGATTCTAGAATCATAAAGTTACAGTTTTGGTCGTGATGGAGGTCCCTCTTGTGCATGAAGCCCCATTAAGAGCTTAGATTTGGCATTTAGAGCCTTTAAAGCCATGCATGCACGTAAAGTTTGCAACTTTACGTGATAAGCATGCCCTAGAAGCTTGGATCTGTGATTTGAAGCGGCTGCATGGCTCAAATTAGGTTTGTATGGAAAAAGGACTAAAGGGACTCGGCCAGTCGCAAGGTTGACTCGGCGAGTCACTTGAAGATGGTCGTGAACTCGACGAGTTTGATGAACAACTCGGCGAGTCCGATGAAGATTGCCATAAGACTCGACGAGTTAAAAAACAACTCGGCGAGTCGGATGAGTTTTCTCTAGGATATGTATGCGTGTGTATCCGTCGAGTTGCAAGGAGGGAACTCAACTCAACGGGTGGCCTTAAAGTTTGAACGTGAATCGAAGAAACTCGACGAGTCACCCTGATGACTCGACGAGTTGGAGGTCCTTCAAGGAACTCGACGAGTAGTCGAGGGTACTCGGCGAGTCAAGGTCAACATGGACTGTTGACCTTGACTGAGGACTTTGACTTTGATCGGGGTTTGACTAATAGGTTATGGTGTACCTTACAAGGTTAGGGACTTACGAGTATATTGTGCTATAGGTGGTGAAGCATGTGTCAAGTGATCCGAGAGTTAGAGTTTACCTTCCGAGTCGACATCTGCGAGGTGAGTTATCCTCACTATATCGATAGGGTCTACGGCACCAAGGATGGTCCTTTAGTTGCTATTGTTATGGTATGCTATATGTGGCTATGATCCGTTAAATCGGAATAAGGGTAGACATTATGATATGCTCTTATGATCTGTAGGGATTGGTATGTTAGTGACCTGCTAGGTGGGAACTCTAGTTACGAGAGAATTCTATGATTGATGACCAGTGATAGATATGCTTGATGTTTATATATATGCCTGTATATGATAGTTATGCGCACATGGTTATTTGCTTGTTGGTTGGGTTGAGGCGGTCCTGCTTTGTGCTGAATGCCAACATACCCTATGAGCGGTCCGAGGAGACTGTAGGCCCACGTGGCAGGCCAGTCATGCCGAAGGCTCGGGATAGATCTAGATAGAGGCCCTGTAGGGCAGTCCAGTCAGGCCGATGGCCCAGTATGCCTGTTGATTGATTGATTATTACTGATATTGTATTGTCAGTGTGGTATTGGTATTTTGGGGGTAGCTCACTAAGCCCTCGGGCTTACAGTTTTCAGTTTATTGTTTCATGTACTTCATGAGATCATGGCAAGGCGAAGGCGTGACCGTACCGCTCATCATTCTTATGTTATGATTTTCGGACACTCTGATGGATAATGATTTGAAAACATTTTGTAAGCAATGCTATTTGGTTTTCTTATTTATGATTGAAAATTTTAAATTTGGCATAAGGATTTATGGATGTTACACCTAGCTACATGGTTATACATATGACAACTCTTTACTCGATGTCAAAAGTTACCTTTCTTTCCCTTAGAAGGCAGGGGGCTGCTCTGCTGCTCTTTGTTTTGGTGATCCTGATGAGAGAATATATTTTGGATCAAACCGTAAAAATAATTACAAAGTCTACCCACTTTCTGCAAAAGCCTAAATGACATCCATGTGCATGGTGAGATTCAACTATAGATGTTTTTTGTTTTTTCTAATTACCTCATTGATTGGGGAAATTTGTTATAACAAGTCTAAGATGTCATTATAAATATATACAACAAGTAAACATTGGTTTGTGAGATATGAACAATGTAGCTAAAAGCGGTACCTATAATGCATCATGTACAAGAATTAGATGCGTTAGAATTTAATCTTTGAATTGTTTTGATATTAAGTAACATAAATTGCCCTTCCAGTTTTACCTTCTATTCATAAGTCATCCACTTATAAACATTTTTTCACTTTTTACCCTTACAACCCAATTAACTTGCCATTTGCAATCTTTTTTTTTTTTTTTGGTTTTTTATCCTTATCATACATATGATATTACAATAGATACCTTTTTTTACTTGCCATTTGAAGCCCTTTAATTTTTTTTTTTAATTTTTATCCTGAAAAACTATGTTTTTATAAATACACGTTGCAAGATCGGTATATGCAATGGTATGGATTTTATATATTTTTCTACCAACAATTACAAATATATCTACTTTTTATCAACACAATTGCTAAATTTAATTAAAAACAGATTGGATCCGCCGCAACAACCTTTTTGTTTTATTACAGTTATGCCCTCTATATTTTTATAGATTATTCAAAAATCATACAATTTACAAAAATAATTTCTAAACTCTTTTCAACTTTATATATACCAGGAATTGTACTATTTCTATTTAAAGTTACATTTTTATTGATTATTTAAAAACCATCAACTTAAAAAAATAGTATTTTTAAGTCTTCTCAACTTTTGATAATTCATTCAATGTTTATTTTTTTTAAACTTTTAGTGTTTTTTAAGCTATGATATCTACATGAAAAACACATGTAGGACCTGCGGCAAAGCGCGGACTCAAATACTAGTTTTATACATAATGACACTTTTATGTTTGACAATCATTGGGATTTTCGCCACCTAATTTACCGATTTGGTGTTTCGGATGGAAGCATTAATCAATCAGAAATCAGTTTCATATGTGATTAATTAGGTTTTAATTCAAATTACGTAAAGCTGTGCTTCTTGTGTTGAACTGTTTTTGGGTTTTGATTGTGAAACATACCTTTTGACTCCAAGTACTTTCTAGAAGCTTAAATGTGATGGGGATTTAATCCTACAGTAAAAGTGATGATGGTAAAAGATTTGTTTGTCTGGCCAGCATTTCATGAATCTTATCTGGACAAATTTTGAGTTATGTATGGGGCATGGCAGTTGGCTAACCATAGGTGGATTGCATTTTCTGCTCAATTCCTATTACCATGCAGGATTGAGAGAATTGCTTGAAGTTTTTCTCAAATGGCATTGAAGCAGTGGATGGTTAGTTTTTTTTTCTTTAAATCTTTACATAAATAATGAAAACTTTTTCTCCTTCCCTGGGAGGGAGGATCTGGTTCATCATTGTTTTGATTATTATCTGGAATGTATCAAAAAAATTTTTTTTTTTTTGGTAGTTTCTTTCAGCTGTCCGTTCACCCCTTGCACAGAATCTCATGCTTTTTCAGCTTGTACAAGTCAAATTCTCACTGTTTAAAGAAAAAAAACGACTTTAATGCAATCATCATATAGTGATATGATTGACACACAAATATTTGTTACTGGTTTTATTCATCTTCAAACCTTCTGCTTCATGAACTACTGAAAGATTAACATGGTTAATTTGAAGCATGTTTATTTATTTAATTTCTATCAAACTGATTAGTTCTTTATTTGGTTTTTGTCAACTTGAGGATATATATAATAGCAAATCAAATTGGCATTGCTAAACTCTTTGAAACTTGAACACTATGGATGGAATGGATGCATGGTTGAGGTGAAGAAGTAGAATCTTATATAAAAGCTGCTAGTGCAAATGTGGTAGATTACAAACATGAAAAGATTTCATCAAGCAGGTTATTTTTGCTGTAATTAAAAAGTTTACAAACTGATGATGCAGCATTATGATTATGGGAGCAAAGAAAGAAAGAAGAAGGAAAGGAGGGGAGGGGAGGTAAGTTAAGCAGTCTTTAGTTTTATTTGTGTGGATTTTGTAGTCCTTGCAAGGAGCTTGAGCAGTTCATCAATAAGGATGACAGGAGCTGAAAAGCAGATGACCAAAAGCCATTCGTTGAAACCCAATGGAACGACACCAAACACCTGAGCCAGGAAAGGAACATAAAGAATCAAACAGTGGAGACCAAAGGAAACGAGCATGGCAACAAGGAGGTAAGGGTTCTTCCAAGGGGGCATTGTTAGCAAACTGTTGTCTTCGGAAAGGGCGTTTAGGGAATTAAACATCTCGATGGCCACCAAGACGGAGAGGGAGAGAGTCATTGGTTTGAGTTTTCCGGTGGTGAAATAGTCGCAGGGGTTTGGGAAAGCCATGACCCGGTTGCTGGCGACTGCAAATGGTGCGACTGAGAAATCGGGCCAAGAAGGACAGTCTCCCCAGTTTGTGAGCTGAGATACCGAGACAAGCGTATGCCCGTCCTCTCCTATCAGATCCACACCCAGGAAGGACGCCTGCGTGTACCATACCACAAACACACCAACAGTTGCAATCCCAACATAACACCCGATCACCAAGTACCGAAACAGAACCCATGAATCTATCAGGGCCTCGCTAGATTTACGAGGTGGTTTCCTCATGATATCAACATCAGCCGGGTTAAAACCAAGTGCAGTGGCAGGCGGACCATCCGTAACCAAGTTCACCCATAGAAGCTGCACAGGGATCATGCATTCCGGTATCCCCACTGCGGCACTCAAGAAAATCGATATAACCTCCCCAACATTCGATGAAATCATGTACCTAAGACAATATAGTACGTAAGTAATAAACAGACATCATCATCTGACATCTATATTCTAATTTCTAAATGATAAACAAAAACTTTCATTTCATATCAGAAACATTAATACCTGATAAAAGCTTTCATATTGTTGTATATGGATCGACCCTCGCCAACAGCCGAAACTATGGTACTAAAGTTATCATCGGCTAGAACCATATCAGAAGCCTCTTTAGCAACCTGGTTGGTTGATTTATTTACGACCAAGTCACATTAAGTAGTAAGCACTACAATAATAATAATAATAATATACCTCTGTTCCAGTGATGCCCATGGCAATCCCAATATCAGCAAGTTTCAAAGCAGGGGCATCATTGACCCCATCTCCTGTCATGGCCACAACTTCACCCATCTCCTTAAGCATCCTCACTATCTCTTGCTTGTGCCTTGGCTCAGCACGAGAGAACACCTTCCCGCCAGGCTTTGACAAAATATCTCTCTGTTGCAATGGAGACAGCCCCATGAAGTCTTTACCTGTAAAACTCTTACCTCTCAGATCCTCAAATTCATCAAACAGACCGATTTCTTTACAAATCGCCTCTGCGGTTGACTTATAGTCTCCGGTTATCACCAACACTTTTATTCCCGCTCCACGGCACTCTTCAATAGCAGAATCAACCTCATCACGAGGTGGATCCTAAATATATATGTATATATGTATGTTAATTTCATTCCATTCGTTAAAACTTAAAAATAGAATCGAATCCAGAATAAAGACTTAATTAATTACCCTTAGACCAACAACCCCAACAAAGATAAGGTCGGTTTCAATGGAAGAATAGCAAGCCGGGTCCAGCAACTTAGGATGATGAGGATGGTGTTGGCCATTGTAATCGGAAAGGTCACCAAGATCATCCTTATAAGCCAAACCCAAACACCGTAATCCTTTGCCACTCATCTCTGCATGTCTCCAAAGCAATACCTCCCGAGAAGCTTCGTCCATTGGAACAACACGCCCATTCGCAAGCTGAACTGCTGAACTCCGCTCCACCAGACTCTCCACTGCACCCTGCAATTATTACTATGCAAAATCTTGAAAATTGAAATCAATCAATCCATTTATGTTTCAAGATAATACTTATTAATTATCACCTTCACAAGCAACCGGTTCTGTCCTGTTGGCTCGCGGACAATAACACTCATCGACTTGCGCACACGGTCTAACTCCAATGTCCCAACCCTCTTTGATCTTTTCATCCACCATTCACAGCACCCTACGTACACACACACACACACGCATTTAATAATTTAAACCATATGTATGTATTAGCAAAAAGAACATATAACATTAATTAAATTAATAATTACTCGCCTAATTTAACACTATTGTTATCGATGAGATAGTTTGCCATAATCTGCTTGTTTCTTGCTTTGACATCGGGATCGGGAACCCCCATCTTCTCTACCAACACCTTCAAAGCGGCTTCAGTAGGCAGACCCGTTACTCTGAAAACACGACCATCAAAATAAATTCCCGCATCATTACAGACAGCACATATTTCAGCAACTGCTTGTAGATTAGCATCCATATTGAAGCAACTCCAATCCACAATTCCCCCGTCTTTTGGGTCATAAGTTGTTCCTTCCACATGAAACATCCTAGGAGCGTTTGTTGTTTTCCCTCCAAACGTGAAAATCTCAGAAACAGACATCTGATTGGTGGTTAACGTGCCTGTTTTATCCGAACAAATCACAGTCGTGCACCCTAACGTCTCCACGCTACCAAGTTTCCTCACAATCGCCTTCTTTTGAGCCATTTTTCTTGTCCCCAGAGCCAAACAGGTGGTGATAACCGCAGGAAGACCTTCCGGAATGGCAGCCACTGCAAGGGCGACGGATATTTTGAAATAATACGTGCACTTGTCGAATGAAAAGCGAATGTCCGTCGGCCAGCTGCCGGCCATCTCCCACGTCAGGAAATACTTGTAGTTGATAACCCAAACAGCAAGACAGACAGCCCCGATCACGGTTGTGAGACTGTTCCCAAATTCATCAAGCTTTTTCTTCAATGGGGTCTCGGATTCTTCCATGGAGGCTTCATGTATTTGTTTCTGTATCTCCCCGATCTCCGACCTCATCCCGGTGTTGACAACAATGCATGTACAGCTCCCGTTCACAATCGTTGTCCCACCGAAAACCATGTTATCTTTAGCCTGCAGATCACATGATGAATCATCATCATTAATTGTATGATTTCCTTTCAAAACAGGAACAGATTCACCGGTTAAAGAGCTCTGCTCCACTCTTAAAGTTGAAGTTTTCAAAACGGCCACCCTCATGTCTGCCGGGACTTTATCCCCTACTCGCAGCTCCACAATATCTCCTGGTACAAGCTCTCTAGCGGGCAGGTCGGGCACCAAATACCCGTCTCTTAAAGTCTTGCATGATTCGCATTGCATCTCCTTTAAAGCTTCCAGGGCTTTTTCGGCATTAGTTTCTTGCCAAACGCCCACGATTGCATTTAGGATTAGGATTAAAACGATCACAACAGGTTCAACATATCCTCCTCCTGAATATTCTTGGCTTTCATCTGTTTCTTCAAAGTATGCTAGCATGAACGAAATGAAGGCGGCAACAACAAGGATCTTCACAAGCATATCGTCAAATTGTTGAATCACAAGCTCCCATACTGGCTTCCCTTTCTCTTTTTTCAGCTCATTCCACCCGTGAACTTCACGTTGCTTCTCTACATCGTATGAACACAAACCTTTCTCAAGCTTTACGTTATACGCTTTCAAGCAATCATCCACAGACCATGACCAAGCAGGAAACGCTTTCTCATCCATTATATTTTAATTAATCTTCAAATTCTCAATCTCAACTTAAACCTACAACAAATTAAAATAACCCAAAACTCACATATTCAACAATATACATATCAAAATTAATATTCCAAGTGAATTCCACTAAATTAAATTGAAAAGAACTAACCCACCTTGACCTTGGAAGTCAAAATATTAATTAAGATAAATTTTCATTACCATTTAGTGTACAACAACATATTCACTGAATTCCAACTCTTTCATCATATAAAAACGTAACCTTTTACAGAACTAGGATGTAGAACATGAACATTAGGAAGAAGCCTGGAAAAGAAACCTAAGCATGCAAAAATTGTGTAATCAACCTAGCACCAAACATTTGCGAGCATGAAATCTAACCTTTTCGAGGTAAATTGTAAATATGAAAACCGCAGGTCTAGCAGTTTGAGTAGAAGTTAGCAGGTTACCTTTGAAAGCAGAGAGTGGAGAAGATGATGGGGTTGAGACAAAGCAATGTATGATTCTTAAATAATAGTCAAGTAAAGGAAGAAATTCATCAGAAGATTCTTCTCATAATTTCCCGAAATCAGAAGTCATTTAAATTGAATAACTGAAAAGCTCTGATTTCTGACTTTCTTTCTGTTTTATATATAAATATTTTTTGTTTGCTTTCTTCCTCGTGATTTTTGGGGGTGTTATCTATCCATTTCAAGAACTCTTTGCACACTTGTTGTTTTGTCAGGACTACTGCCAATTTCGTCCCTCGATTATATATCAACACGCTGCTTAGTCCATGAAGTTTTTATTTATTTATTTATATTTAAAATAGATTTTGGTTCGTTAAATTTAACAGCTACAAAACAGAAATTAAAAAGAATCGTGATCTTCATCTTAACCCCCAAATTTGTCTACATCGTTTTCAAAATTATATCCGAACGGAGCAAAAAAAAAAAAATCTTCCATTGAGAATTAATGAATGTTATGCTACAAAGTAGGTGGATGGCCTAAATTTAAATTACAATGATTAGTTTATTTAATTTTTATTTTGATTTAATACACATCCACATCAATGCATCATTGATCTCATTAGCCTCCAAAACGACAACGAAAATAAAAACATGATGAAATAAACCAATTTACGTTAAAGACGTTCTCAACGAAGTGTACTTATAGGTTGGCAAATGGCAAATAGTCGACGGACTAAACTTGTAGTTTAATCAAAACGTGGAGGGTGTCAATTTACAGGAAAAGCCATTGACAGGTTTTAAATTTCAATAAGTATAGGGTCATGGTCTCATGGGAGCATGGTTGACTTTTTAACTGTCTTTTTTAATTTTAAAATGTTTTTTCGTTAATATTTAAGCTCCTGCACCTTAAGGCTACATTTTCTTCTTCAATTTAAATGAGCTTCGAAATTCAATGTTACACGTGTATTAGAGTGGTGCTAGTTACTTAACAAGTATCATATATGTGAAGTAAGAAAAATTGTTTATTATATCGATAAATAATCTTTTACCTTTTTATAACTTCAGAGTTCAAACCTACCGTCCAGGAAGCTTCTTCTTTACCAGCAACATCACTCACCTATTTATGATGCTAACAAAAAAAATATTTCCGAATTCCGACAAAATACAAAATACAGAAACGCTTAATATATTTCGAGTTATTTATTGAAAATTTGTTAGGCTAATGAGTAATGAGAATGGTCGTCGTATATTAGACGTGGTGCTGTATTCGAATACATAATAGTGGCTGTGGACTTGCAAAGCTAAAGGAAGATGATGAAGGGTTTTCAGATGGCAGAGGAGGACGGGTATAGTTTTATTCAGGAAGTAAGTCAAAGTATGTTTATTTTAGAAGATAATTAACATTAGGCTAAGAGGTGTATCAGGCGTGAGAAGGGGATGAAAATATGTCACGTCATTATTTTAACCATCTCACAACCAACCTACTTGGTTGTGGAAATGGTGTGCACTAGTGAAGTAGGGGAGTATTGAAGGTCATCACTAGCCCAATAGAATCATGTTATTGTCTAGAAGAAGTTAGCATGTTCTAGAATGATCTGGAAGATTCTAGAACATTATGGAATACTATGGAGGAGTGTTGAAGATGCCGGAAGATTCTAGAATACTCTAGAACGAGATGGAAGACCCTGGAAGGCTATGGAACATTCTAGAACACTATGGAAGACACAAGAATGTCTATACTTATCTAGGACATTATAGAACATTCTAGAAACATATAAAAGCTTGTAATAGACATAGAATATGGTAGATAGTTCTAGAATAGCCATGAATGTATGTAGATCTAGAAACTTCCTATAAGGAGGTGGAAACACCTATAAATAGGTGTGGAGCTCATTTGCTCCAAACCATCCCAACATCCAAGTATCCAAGAAAACCTCAAAGAAAGCAAAGTGTGTAGTAGTCTCACAAAGTGTAAGTTCTCCTTAAGTGTCTTAATAAAAGTCTTATTGTTTCCCATATAAAAGAGTCGTGTTCAACAATCTGGTATCAGAGCAAGGTTTCTTGATAGTGAGAACGAGTGATTCTCGTTGTATCGTGAGTAGTTTGTGACTCTACAAGTTTAGTGTCGAAACTAGCTTGTTTGGTATTACCGAGGTACTGCCAACACGATGGGTGATCTCCAAGTCGTCGGAGGAATCAAGAAACTCAACAACAACAACTACAAAACGTGGGAAACATGTATGAAGTCCTACTTACAAGGACAAGATCTATGGGAGGTTGTTGGTGGAAGCGAAACTGCGCCACCAGAAGAAGACGTTAATGGTGCTTTGCGCAAATGGAAAATCAAAGCAGGCAAAGCAATATTTGCCTTGAAGACCACAATCGAAGAAGAGATGTTGGAGCATATTCGGGATGAGAACACCCCGAAAGAAGCTTGGGACACGTTTGTGACGCTTTTCTCAAAGAAGAATGATACGAGACTACAACTTTTGGAGAACGAGCTATTATCAATCTCACAACGTGACATGACGATTGCTCAATATTTCCACAAGGTCAAGTCGATATGTCGGGAGATCACTGAACTAGATCCGCAATCCGTCATTGCAGAAGCTCGAATGAAGAGGATCATTATCCATGGACTGAGGCCGGAATATAGAAGCTTTATTACTGTTGTACAAGGATGGCCCGTTCAACCATCACTTGTAGAGTTTGAGAATTTGTTGGCCAGCCAAGAAGCTATGGCTAAGCAAATGGGAGGCATCACGCTGAAGAGTGAAGAAGAAGCACTCTACACAAGTAAAAGTCGGAGGAATTTCAAGCCACCTTCTAAAGAAGCATACAAAAATGCTGACAAAGGAAAGAGTCAACTAGGAACCTCACAACCATGGAGATCTCAAAAGATCGACAATAGGAGTTCTTGGGGGAGGAGGTTCGAAGGCAACTGCAACAATTGTGGAAAGTGGGGCCACATGTCCAAGGATTGTTGGTCAAAGAAAAAGTCTGTGGAAAGCAATGTAGTAACTTCCAAAAAGGAAGTAGAGGATGAATGGGATGCTGAGGCACTATGTGCTATAGAAGAGAATAAGACTAAAAGAGGAAGGCTAATGTTCGTGGATGCTAGGGTAAATGGAGGATACACCAAGGCATTGGTAGATACAGGTGCATCTCATAATTTCCTTGCTAAAGATGAAGCTAAGAAGTTGGGCATCAAATACACCAAAAATCCAGGCCGGTTGAAAGTCGTCAACTCTTTATCCAAGCCTATCATTGGTGTTGCATATGGAGTACCTCTTAAGATAGCAGAATGGGAAGGCACCATAGACTTGACAGTGGTGCATATGGATGACTATCGTATGGTATTAGGAATGGATTTCCTAGACAACGTACGACCCTGGTCATTTGAGAGAGAGATGATACCATGCGTATCACTAAGGGTTCAATAATTCACATTGTACCCTTGAAGAGAAATATGATTGGATCCCGAATGCTATCAACTATGAAACTCAACAAAGGTCTCAAGAAGAGCGAGACAAAGTTTATGACAACCTTGGAGGAGGAAGACGTTCATTGCAAGATGGATGTTCCGAAGGAGAATAATAACATGACATCACTAGAGTTGCATAAAAAGTCTCATCTTAGACGAAAAATGGAACATGTGATGGAGAAACTGGATAAGGCGAAAAAGAAGAAAAACACATTAATTCGTAAGAGCAAAGTAGAATTTCTCAACAGAGCAACATCTAAACGAGATGAGCGGATCAATAAGGGATCACGTCATAACATGTTAATATTGTGGGAATTTTCCAAGGCTTGTAAAAGGGACAACTCACATGCTTACAAGTTTCTCAAAGGGAGGCATAAGAAACTACACAAGACAGTTCAACGAAGTCAGGAACAATATTATGCTGCAAGAAAATGCAACCACGAATGTCGTTGTCAACTACGAAAACAATATACGAAGCAACGACTGCAACAACTAAGAAAAAACCAAGCATGTGGAAGAGAAAAAGTTCTCAAGGAAGAATTCAATATGCGACAGATCAAGACTGATAAACAAATAGCGGAATTATTCACCAAAGGGCTGAGTAAAGGAAAAAGTGAAGGTTTTAGATGTCAGCTCAACATGATACGAAGAATGGGGGCTAGTGCTGAGGGGGAGTATTGAAGGTCATCACTAGCCCAATAGAATCATGTTATTGTCTAGAAGAAGTTAGCATGTTCTAGAATGATCTGGAAGATTCTAGAACATTATGGAATACTATGGAGGAGTGTTGAAGATGCCGGAAGATTCTAGAATACTCTAGAACGAGATGGAAGACCCTGGAAGGCTATGGAACATTCTAGAACACTATGGAAGACACAAGAATGTCTATACTTATCTAGGACATTATAGAACATTCTAGAAACATATAAAAGCTTGTAATAGACATAGAATATGGTAGATAGTTCTAGAATAGCCATGAATGTATGTAGATCTAGAAACTTCCTATAAGGAGGTGGAAACACCTATAAATAGGTGTGGAGCTCATTTGCTCCAAACCATCCCAACATCCAAGTATCCAAGAAAGCCTCAAAGAAAGCAAAGTGTGTAGTAGTCTCACAAAGTGTAAGTTCTCCTTAAGTGTCTTAATAAAAGTCTTATTGTTTCCCATATAAAAGAGTCGTGTTCAACAAAGTAGTGGTGAAGAAGAGAGAGATTGTAGAGAGAGATAGACACGAACAAATCTTCCACCAATCGGAGCCTTCGTCTTCTTCCGTAGCTGGTATCGCGCCACAAGACACTTACCCATCTTTGGGGCGGTGTTCACACGTAGCCTACTATGCCACATAGGCATCAACACCAATCCACCGAAAAAATATTGACACCTCTGCGCCACGTTAGTTTCACCACCAATCCACTAGACATTAGAAATGATCACAACTCCACAATATATTTTTTTAGATTAAATTAAATAAAAAACCTAATTAATAAAAACATACAAAATAATAATAATAATAATAATAATAATAATAATAATAATAATAATAATAATAATAGGAATATATAAAACTCTAAGGTGGAATTTGTAAATTTTATAAATCAGTTTTGAAAAAAAAATTAAGAAAAATGTTGATTTTGTTCTGCTTTTGATCCAAAATCAAGGGACCAAAGGAGACAATTGTTGAAAAATGTGTATTCTTCCTAATTTGTAAAGATCTTTTTTTTTCCGCCTCCAACGACTCCAAAATTGAATTGACCAATCAAAGCCTCCGTCTTTCGCCTCATGACACACGCAAACCACCCTTCCTTGGGGCAGTGTTCACGCGTAGGGAGGTGCGCCACCTCAGCCCAAGACGCGTGAAACTCCCCCATACCAGTAGTGTCACAACTGGCATTTTTGCTAGGAAAATTCTATTCTCATGGAACCATCATCTATTGTAAGACTTGTACTCTAAGTTAATACTACACTCTATGCTTGTTCAAATACATTTCATACGGGCAAGTAAGGGTTGGAAACCCTAGAAATCCCGACTCAAGTCTATTATGGACTAGGATTCTCTTATTGGGCCTAAGGGACCAATAAACCATCAATTCATCAAATCTATAATATTTTGGACCATTTAGGCCTAGAATGATTCATTCTAACCCTAATGGGCCTTATTGGACCATAACAAATCCAAATAACTTTAATAGACTCAAATCCATTCATTTATGCTAAATTGGGCCGTGAATACGCTTAAGGGCCCAATGGGTTGAGAACTTTTCCTTATGGGCTATATGTTTTCGAACAATACAAGAATGGGCTCAAATTATTACACTACTCCTTTCCTTAAGCCCATTTTTGTCCCATAAGTTTAAAAATAAGAGAAAATGGAGGATTTGTGTGGCATTGCCACCTCCATATTATTTAACATGCAACCAAGCTTAAAAATCCCATACTTCCATGCATGTCAAATCATCTTCTCTCTTTTTTTCCCACCTCTTTCTCCTTCTCGGCCAAACACATAAACACACACATCTCACTAAGTGAGGATAACGGGAACAGGTAATCAGGTTTGTTTGGTTTGATAAAGTTAATAAACTTATTTATTGTGGGTTGAAAACCCTATGTGCTCACTAGGCTCCCAAGCCTGACCCACTCAGTTTCTTGTATTACAGGTAGTGGCGCATGAGCATAGATGTGATGTTTTGGGATGAGAGATTAGGGGATTTTAGGCCTGTAAATACGGAATAATGTAGTAAGGCCTATGTTGTATTGTTTATGCTTATGATCTATATCGAACATGACATCCCGAGTCTTTTTAATGAAATACATTTCTATGGAAATGCTTTTGATAAATCTTTATCATATTTTGTTTTGGGACAAATTCTGCAACACTTTTATTTAAAATGTTACTCTGATTTTTAAACAAAGCATAAACAAAATCGGTCTTTTCTGGTCGTGAAGATGGGGATGTCACAACATGTGGCCATAAATGTGTTTAAATAGGGTACAAGACCCAAAATTTAACGTACACGACTGCTCATCACCCCCTTATTAAGTCACCACACTAAAACCATAAACTAATCCCTTGCCATACAACATGCATATCCTTCTACTAGGAATCCTCAACTCCCACTACTCGCAATACAAAGAACCTCAATCAACATTGTTGGTTGCCCTATGTATGCAAGTTATACACAAAATAGGATCACATAGATTGTCAAATGAGGATTCTACCCTAAGTCTACAACCAAACAAGGAACATGATATGAGGCCAAATTGATCATTCTAGGGGTATACAATCCTAATTGTATACAACTTTGAAAGCATACACTTAGCGAATAACTGAGCCGATATCAATTCCATGTAATACATAGCATCAAGTTCCACTAGGGTATAAGGCATCACGTAAATCAGGAAATTCTATCATATAATTCCTGAAGGTATCCTTAGCCCTAATCTAGCATACAATTCTCATATCAAGCATACGAATCATAAGACATAAGTATGGGTAATTTGGGAACCACTTACTTGAGCTCGGTTGATCGTATGCATCGCAACCCTTCTTCTTAAATAAAATCCTTTTTAAAAGTTTAAATTCATTTTTATTTAAGAAAACTATCATTTCCTCATTTTGAGTTCTGACACACCCGAGAGTATGCCTGAATCCCTCAAACCAAGGCTCTGATACCAACATCTAACTACCCAAAAAAACAGCACTAACAATTTTCATTTAAAAACTATTAATTTGATTCATTGATTGTACCAAAAACCATCAACCATTTCACTATTCCAAAACATCATAGTACAAATATATCAAGCGCGAAAATCATATGGCGAGGATGTTGTGCCAGCATGTCGGGCATTTCCCTTTTGAACTGGAAATACCTAAGACCATAAACATAAAATGTAAGAATAAAGCTTAGTGAGCTTTTCAAAATACCACATACAACATACATATAATATAACAACACGTGGGTGTGTCAGGTACTTATCACCCCCGGGTCCCTATCAACCCAAAATAACAGCAAGTAGTTGTGTCGGGTCCGAATCAACCCCCGGGTCCGTATCAACCCCGAGTCCATAATAACTCCGAGCCCACACTAGCTCAATACATAAATCATACGATCACATCATACATAATCATACAACTGCATACAATTTTACTCATTCAATACAATGTCTTGGCCTTAGTGCCTTCGACCCACTTAAGGTGTTAAAAAGACTCACCTCACAGACATACATAAAACTGAATTGGCATGTTGTTCTAAAACCCGCAATGCTGGTCACCTTTACGAATAATAGTAACCAAGACTCAAACTACCATTCAAATACCTAAAATACCCTTAGGTCAAACCCTAGTCAAAATTATGGTCAAAGTCAACCAAGTTAATTGGTTTGACTCAGTTTGTATGTGGGGCATACTTCGCAGTTAACCGAGGATCGGGGAGCTGACCTCGTGCGCGCAGCATACCCCTCGGTATGCCTAGCGTATGCGGCTGCTTACCACCCCTCTTATTAAGTGCTTAATCCCTTAATCACTTACATTTAAATTTCATATCTAGGCAACAAAAGATGTTCTTAACCATAAAGGAAACCACGTGACCCACTATGCGATCACTCTTTTGGTGCTCTTCCTTCATAGCCTCAATCTATGCCTCTCAAATCTGCTCCAAAAGCGGAGCAATCACTGTCATCCTCATAAAAATATCCCTGATCAGAGCCGCAACCACCTTGCGGCTAAGATCATCGGCCACCACATTGGCTTTCCCTGGATGGTAAAGGATCTCACAATCATAATCTTTCAACACAACCAACCATCGATGCTGCCTCATATTCAGATTCAGCTCATCCATCAAGTACCCCAGGCTCATGTGATTCGTATAAATAGTACAGCAGACCCCATAGAGGTAATGTCATCAAATCTTTAGGGCGAAAACCACAGCCCCTAGCTCCAAATCATGCGTCGAATAGTTCGCCTCATGAGGCTTCAGCTGCCTCGAAGCGTAAGCAATAACACAACCCCTTTACATCAACATCGCTCCAATCCCGTGATAGACGCGTTACAATAAACCAGATGTATGCGTGACTCTTGCATGTGTTGTGTGATGGTATGCTTACCGGGCAAGGCCCGATGCCAGGCGGGGCCTGATGAGTACATTATATGCTAGTTATCAGTATGTGTTTTTATGCTTACCGGGCGAGACTCGATGCTGGGAGGGGCTCAATGACTGTATGGTATGCTATGGTCTTGGTGATCAATTAATGTGCTAGTAAGACTATATGTTTATATGATTATATAGT